>NW_006263547.1:295335-298751 GCF_000469605.1 Apis dorsata | reverse complement strand
ATTTTATTATTATTTTATTATTTTATTTTATTATTATTTTATTATTTTATTTTATTATTATTTCATTATTTTATTTTATTATATCATTATATAATTTTTTATTAATTTATATATTATACTATTAAATTAGCGATATCTCAAAATGTTTAATCACAATTTTTTCAAAAATTTTCATTCGATCGCATCCAATTAATAGGATACAAAATAACTTCTTAAAATTGTTCCTCCATTTTTTCAATTTCATTCTTCAAAAAAAGGAAAAGAAAGGAAGAAAAGGAACGTTTAGAAATCGAAAATCGTTCCCTCGGCGTTACTCACCGCTGTTGAACAAACGGCGGTGATGATTAAAAATACACGACTCGCGAGGATTGTTCGGGCGGAACAAACGGATGTTATAAAATATTGAAAAGGAGGTGGTGAAAATTTGGCGGTTCTCCGTACACGTTGTTTGCCTTATCCCCGTTTAAACAATCACCACGAATCGTCGCTATTATCCTGACGCGATCGCCGCGGCTGAAAAGCAAATTGCCACCCGTCCCGCCAAAATTGATTTCCCTCCATTGAATCCATCCCATCCCTGTTTTCGAATCTCGCGCGGTTAATTGAAATCCAAGCTTCTCTTGGACAGAAAAAAAGAAATAAAAAATAAAGAATGGGAAACGATGGAGGACAATGAAGGCTGTTTTCACCTTTTCTTCTTCTTCTTTCCAAATCAAACTTCACGTTTCACTGTCGTTGTCTGTTACAAAATCGGGTGACGCTTTCGTGCGAAATCTTTTGTGCATCGAATCGAAAGAAACTTTTTTTTTTTGGAGAATTTTTAAGTTTCGATCCATCGGTTTCTATCTTTCTTTTGAATTATTATTTTTTTTTTAGTATCTTCCGTTTATAATCTCAAGATATTCGAAGAATGTTCAATTGGAATGAAGAATATATGAAAAATATTTGAGTATATATTTCTCTTTTAATTGAATACTTTCTTCGTTAAATAAAATATATCTGATATAATTTTAGGTCTATCTGTATAAATCTAAAATAATTTCCAAAATATAATTCACGTTATAACAATAGATGAACAAATAATTCTTTACCTTTTATTTTCTTATCTGTATAAAAATATAATTTCTCATAAATTATTCCAGTAACATTATTCTATTTCTAAAAACTATTTTTCCTAAATTTTTCAAAATAACTTTCAACTATGTTAACACCACGAACAACGATCATACGTACACGTCTCTCCACGTAAAACGAACGAGAATCATTTTTGCGCGAACGTTTTCCTACAATTTTCTTCCATCGTGTAAGGAAGATACGCGCATAAACTTTCGACTTTACACACTTGTCTTCTTCTTCTTATTATTACTTTTTCCTTTTTTTTCTCGAGAGAGGCCACGCCTCGATACGTCTCGATACTTGTCCAACGATACATTTACGCCCGTTTCGAACATCTTTCCAGTGACTTTTCCTCAATGGTTGTTAAATTGGAAAAGCAGAAATACGCGAGGCAGTGTCTACCCCTTTCCACGTTGAAATGCACGAGTTATTTCGAGTATTATTGGGCTTTGATGGCGCGCATGAATTTTAAAGTTTCGAATAAAAGCTGTTAAACGGGAGGCTGTTTAAGGCGAAATGACCGGAGTTTTTAACACATTGAGAGATAAAAATGCGGGAGGGAGGAAGGGGAAATGTGATATCCGTGAAAGGTGGTATTGAATTTATCGAAATGGAATATCGAATGAAATATTTTGGTGGATATTTTTTAGGGAAGAAATTGATCTATTCGAATGTTTTGAAAATTAGTAAAATATTTTAAAAAGATTATCCCTTGTAAATAAATATCCACGGTCCACGGTGTTTTACTCGTAAAATAAATTTAATTACGAGGCATTAAAATCATCGAATATTACACGATATTTAATATTATTAAAATATTTAATGCTATAATAATTATTTCAATATTACTTACTTTCGTAGACGTTTATGCAAATTCATCAGACCAATTAAATTCCTAATTATGGAAATGGAATTTAAATAATAAATACTCGATTCATTCTCCAAATAACACGATACAATATCTATACTTCATGTTTAAATGTTTTATTTATTTTATCCTTGTATATTTCTCATAATGTCCATTTACCCGTTCGTTCTTCACTTCACAACGTCTAATGAATGAAAAATATATATATACATGTATTTTTTTTTTTTTTTTTTTTTTTTTTTTTTTTTTTTTTTACGAATAAAACGAGATGCAAAATCGTTAACCGAATTGAGAATAATGATGGAAATTCGTTCTCGTGTTTCAGGTATCGGCGAGTACGGCTGCCACAACCAATTTCTGTAACACGTAAGTTTAACCACGATATTTACAACGAGATTTAATTGACGGAATACTGGCCGGTCAAATATCGAGCAACGACAAGATTAATAAATCACGTAACTTTAGTTTCCCGCTAATGCGCCGTTTTACGATCGGCTCATTGCCACCAAGTGCGTCATAAAGAATCTAATAAAATTCATCCGTCCCGGATATACTGTCTTCGTATGAATTCGTGCCAGATAACTCCGTTCGTTTGTTTCTCGTTTTCTCGTTCGAACGATTTTCTTTTTTTTTCGAGAAAGAAAAGTAATTCGAAGAGAAGAAAGAATTTCACGGAATGATTTTTAATTCTCGTAGCCTCGTATCGAGCTTGTGGCAATTTTTAATTATATTTATATGGCAACATTTTTACAGATATTCGAAATATTTCTGAAAAAAGAAAATACTTCGTAAAGAATTTTTAAATTATAATACGATATGAAATCGATTTCCTTAAAGATTCGATTCCCTTTGTCGTTGGGAGAAAAAAATCCAATGATCAAAATCCTAAGAGAAAATAATTAAAAGAATCATCAATTTACAAATTATCATAACGTGGAACGTAACAAAAGAAAAAATAAATAAATAAATAAATTCCTTCGATAATACTCGATAAACGAATCACCATAAATCAACAAAAGAAAAATAATACGTATTTTCCAAATAAAATTTTCAATCGAAACGTCGACTAGTTGAAATAGTTAAAAAATACTCGTCCACGAGCGGATGAAAGAATCCAAAAAAAAAAAAAAAAAGAGAAAAAAGAAATTGAAACACATCGACATCAAGAAACGAAAACGAAGAGAGAGAGAGAGAGAGAGAGAAAAGAAACAATTTCAGGTCTGGAGGGAGGATTACCTAGCTTTTGGAAATATTTGTGTAACCCAATTTGTAGGAGAGACGAGGAAAGGAGGGGAGGGGAGGGTTTTTTTTTCAGAGGCTAAGAATTTCCACGGTGTATTTTTTTAAAGCAAACAAACCAGAGTCGTTAACCGTTAAAAAAATCTGGACAAAAGCGTTCTCTGGAAAGCGTTCCAGAAGCGATTTGGAATTT
>NW_006263547.1:288564-295091 GCF_000469605.1 Apis dorsata | reverse complement strand
TTGACTAGGTGACCTCCATCCCCCTTTTTTTTGCCCCCTATGTTTGCCACCCTTCGACCGACGGGGGGCCCCTGGCAAAAAGATCGTTAGCGGGGATCTAGAAATGGTACACCGATGCCGCTTATCGATTCTAATTTACCGGAAAGTCATTATCGCGCTAAAAACTCCCTATTTCCTTTCCATAATTTCGCCTCGAATTGGATCTGGACACTCGGTTATCCCAATGTGGATATTCTGGGATTCGATGGGTTTTCGGATTTTTGGGAGGAGGGATATTGATATTAGCGTTGTATTTTTTCTTTTTTTCTTTTTTTTTTTTTTTGGTTTTGTTACTATTATATACTTTCCTTTCGACGAAAAGAAAATTATATGCAGAGTTACGTTTCTTCCTTTAAATGGAATTGAAAGTTTAATTATAAAATTGTGTCTAGGATATGATGAAGAGGGGTGGTAGGTTATAAATTATATTTTTCAAAGTATGGATGAAATATTTTCTGGGAGGAAGGATTTTTTGGGGAGGGGGGTATTGATATTAGCGTTTTTTTCTTTTTTTTTTTTTGGATTTGTTACTATTATATACTTTCTTTTCGACGAAGAGAAAATTATATGCAGAGTTACATTTCTTCCTTTAAATGGAATTGAAAGTTTAATTATAAAATTGTGTCTAGGATGTGATGAAGAGGGGTAGGTTATAAATTATATTTTTCAAAGTATGGATGAAATATTTTCTGGGAGGAAGGATATTTTGGGAGGAGGGNTTATATCTAGGATGTGATGAAGAGGGGTGGTAGGTTATAAATTATATTTTTCAAAGTATGGATAAAATATTTTCTGGGAGGAAGGATTTTTTAGAAGGAGGAATATTGATATTAGCGTTGTATTTTTTCTTTTTTTCTTTTTTTCTTTGGATTTGTTACTATTTACTTTCTTTTCGACGAAGAGAAAATTATATGCAGAGTTACCTTTCTTCCTTTAAATGGACTTGAAAGTTTAATTATAAAATTGTGTCTAGGATATGATGAAGAGGGGTGGGAGGTTATAAAATAAATTTTTCAACGTATGGATGAAATATTTTCTGGGAGGAAGGATATTTTGGGAGGAGGGATATTGATATTAGCGTCGTATTTTTTCTTTTTTTCTTTGGATTTGTTACTATTTACTTTCTTTTCGACGAAGAGAAAATTATATGCAGAGTTACCTTTCTTCCTTT
Organism: Apis dorsata; assembly: GCF_000469605.1. NCBI lineage: Eukaryota > Metazoa > Arthropoda > Insecta > Hymenoptera > Apidae > Apis > Apis dorsata. The sequence goes on along the minus strand of NW_006263547.1, from coordinate 293,881 downwards.
AAATGGACTTGAAAGTTTAATTATAAAATTGTGTCTAGGATATGATGAAGAGGGGTGGGAGGTTATAAAATAAATTTTTCAACGTATGGATGAAATATTTTCTGGGAGGAAGGATATTTTGGGAGGAGGGATATTGATATTAGCGTCGTATTTTTTCTTTTTTTCTTTGGATTTGTTACTATTTACTTTCTTTTCGACGAAGAGAAAATTATATGCAGAGTTACCTTTCTTCCTTTAAATGGACTTGAAAGTTTAATTATAAAATTGTGTCTAGGATATGATGAAGAGGGGTGGGAGGTTATAAAATAAATTTTTCAACGTATGGATGAAATATTTTCTGGGAGGAAGGATATTTTGGGAGGAGGGATATTGATATTAGCGTCGTATTTTTTCTTTTTTTCTTTGGATTTGTTACTATTTACTTTCTTTTCGCCGAGAAAATTATATTCAGAGTTACGTTTCTTCCTTTAAATGGAATTGAAAGTTTAATTATAAAATTGTGTCTAGGATGCGATGAAGAGGAGTGGTAGGTTATAAATTATATTTTTCAAAGTATGGATGAAATATTTTCTGTGATTGAGAAAATAATTTGTACAAAAAAAAAGGATAATTGTTAAATATTTCCAGGCAAAATTTTCCAAGTATAAAGTCATAATGAATATTCTAATTATTTATATTTATTATCATAAATATCGTGTTAAATAGGAATCAGTGAAATATCAAATTTCAGCCTCTTTGAGGCAATTTTATCATTATGCAAATAGCGATAGTGTTAAATTCCGGCGTTAGTTTAATCTTGGATCCAATCGGTGAAACAATTCCGATTTTGCCTCGGCTCGATTCGAGCACGTTCAATCATGCATATTATCGATCTAATCTTATCCAACAACGATTCCAAATAAATATTAACGAACCAACGTATTATATCTATAATCGTATCTTAATATAATTCCTCGTGATCGACGAATCGTCTCTCGATGATCGCGAAGTCGAAACGTTGTAATCTGAAATCCGATCTGCGAGAAGTCGTGATTATTCTAATGCATCGAGCCAAGCAAGAGGGTGAATCGCATCGAATCGACTTGATATTCATCCTCGAACCGCTTACAAATTGTATTCTCAATTTTCACGAGCCAGCCTTGTGATTTGACCCCGGCAGAAGCTTAATGCAGCGTCCACATCGGTCACCCCAACTCTTTTCTTCTTATTCTTGTCGAATTCTTGTGGAATACATCAGTGATTCGAAATTTTTGGAAAATTTTGAAATTTAGAATCCACCAAAAAGTATTCGAGACCCTCTCGAGATGCATTGTCATTTTTTTTCTGAAAATTTTGGAACCTGGGATGAATTTCTATGGGATGAAAACTTTATTAAAGTCTATTCACATAATTCCAAATACCAAAGAAATTTTTCAATACCAATTTAATTTTTCAACCAAAAATATTATCGAAATATCTTTCTTCTCCCCCATCTCCAATTATTTTCCAATCATTCTCCATCTTTTGTATATCGTTCACAGAAACATTTTAATCGATCACATAATAAACAATCAGTATTATAAAAATAAAAATATCCATTATCCATCGCCAATTTCTAACAATCCAACAATCTTTAACCCGAATCACTGCTTTCCCAAGCAATCTCCACCGATATGGACGCAGCATAAAGATCCACCGATCCTACAATCGTTGGAGAGGGGAGAGTGGAGGGTGGGTGATTTTTATCGAGACAGGGAGAGGAGCCGAGCCGATTTATACAGGGTCCGAGCGTCGAGTGGACCATTAAATCGTAAACCTGTGCAATTACATCCCGATCTGCCCGCGTTTGATGATGTTGATTCAAGCCACGCTCCTCCAAGATCGTCAAAGATGCCGTTTATTATTCGTGACGGTCGATTAGTCGACGAATAGCGCGACAGAGGCGCCTCTTTATCGGGAGTTTGCTGTTCGAGTGGTTCGAGGAATCGGGTGGAGAGCGAGAGGACTTTGAGGGAGATTGAAACGCCGAAAGAGGCGAGCTATTGGCAGCCATCGGTGTCTGTCTTGTTTGGAATTTAAACGAGTAACGATGGGGGATGGAGGGGGCTCGATGAGATGTGTACGATTGATTTTGTTTTCTCTTCCCATGATTGTGCTTGTAATATTCATCGGCGAAGAAATTATCGCGTACAGAAACGGAAGAAACGTCTTTTGTCGTGTTTTAATCCTCGTTGAAATAACGAGGGAAGATGGAGAAGGATTGGAGGCGTGTGATTTATTTTCTAAGTAATTAAATATTTTTAAATAATAGAAAAAGATTCCTTCCGTCTGATAAAATATCAAGAGGTATCGAAGAAACGAAAAATTAATCATACACTGCTCCATCTTCCCTCGTTATTTAATTTTTGTTAAAACGAATCGATAGTTTGAGCTTTTGATTAATTTTATTCTCATCGAGTCTTGTTAAATATTTAGCAGCCGAAGATTTGTTGATATGGAAATTGAGAGATGGAGGAATTTCGAAAATGAAAGGAATATTTTATTATTATTATTATGATTTTTTTTTTTGAAAAGTTCAATAGAATGAGTGTATTATTCTTCGAAAATGAAATAGAGAAACATTAATATTCTCAAATCGAAGATGCGCAAGATAAAAATTCATTATTCTCTTATTCTCTATCCACGAGAAGAATAAAAATGAAATTACCTTATTTTTAATCTTTTTATTCGTTAAAATTAATTTTAAAAAGGAAAAGGAAACAAACTAATTTAATTATCCATAAAATTAAAATATCGATTTTCGCGAAAATCTGACAGAAATAAAATATAAAATTCGCAGGCGCGACTCGACTAAAAGTATATAACGAAACATCACAGAGACATTGTGCGTTTGACAGGTAATTCTCTAAATGTTTAACTTGCTCTTTCCTGATTAAAAAAAAAAAAAAAAAGAAAAAAAGAATGAAAGAAAGAAAAGGATCGTGAAACGATGTATTCGTGGAAAAGAGATTGTAACTTAATTTATTCCCAATAGAGTATCTTGTCTTAATTTAAAAATCCATGCTGTTTGTCGTTGAATGTCAAAGGAGGAAGATAGTAAGACGAAGGGAGACAGTTTAATTAATCAGACGTTTCAGTTGAAATTCATAAAAAACGCGGGGAAACAATATGAAAAAGACGAGGCATAAATATTTAAACAAAAAGGAAAGTCTTGAAAACGCAGCCTCTTTTCTCTCCAGGCTCTTCGGTTCTTTAATCAATGAGCACCGAGAAAACTTCCGTAATTCCGCCTGTTTCCTTCCTTTTCTCCCCACTGTATGCGAAATTATATGGTGAAAAAAAAAAGAAGAAAAAAAAAAATATTTACTCGTTCAAACTAGGGTTCATTAAAAAATAGAAGAAATGGAGGAAGGACTTAACCCTTGGAATATTAAAATAGAAATTGATCGAAATTCTTTTTTTAATTCTTCGATGATAATAATAATTTCACTTATAATGAAAAATTGTTCGTTCAAACTCGTTCAAACGGAAATTCGTTAAAAAAAATAAGAGAAATATCTATTAGAATTATCAATATTTGATATAAATATATTTTTAACGTCATTCAAATTTGTATAGAATAATTGGATTACCTTGTTTAAAAACCTACTATCATCTTACTACTACTTAAACTATTTCAAACTTAATCAAACCGCTACAATATTTTTGGTAAATCGAGGATTCCAACTTTTATATCCTAAATTAAAATTATAAATCAAAATTCAATTAATAAATCTACTATCATTTATTCAAAACTATTTCAAACTTAATCAAACCGCTACAATATTCTTGATAAATCGACGATTCGAATTTCTAAATCCTAAGTCAAAATTATAAGATAAATTCGTTCGATTTTAAAATTATCTTTCAAATCTACAAGACTACTCCAAACTCGGTCAAACCAAACCAAATTGAATTAACGAGGATAAAATATAGAGGAACACGTGCGAAATCGCGATTCCAAGTTTGCCTGTCGAAACTGTTCTCGAACGAGTTGGCCTCGTTAAAAAGTGCTCAGAAGTATGTATCGGTTATCGAAAACGTCTCTGCTCGGTTGAATAACTGTGTGACACTCCCCCTGTGAAATCACTTTCGTGAACGAGGCGATTCTTAAAGATCGCCAAAGGAGAGAGATCGGCCATCCTTCGCCTTCCTTCGAAATTCTCCTCACGCAAAATATCGACGCCGATTCCGATAACTTATGACGGTTCCACCACTTCTACGGTGATTGCCTTTTGTTACCGGTGAATAGCGCCTCTCCTCGCCTACCCCGCCCCTCCTTCGGCTGTCCCGGTGAACAGAAAATGGACCTCCTCTCCTTTCCCAGGGACAACTTCTTTCCCACTGAAACTGACCGCAGCTGAGTAGGCGTCCAGACGTATGTATGTACATGGTGTCTGGAATCGATGGCACGAATAGGAGGAATAATTGGAACGAGGAAAGATTATGATCAATCGAAAGAGGAAAAATGAAATTTTCTCGAAATTTGAAAACTTGTTCGATAAAAAAAGTTGAGAATGATCGATTCGTTAGATTTAAATTTTCATCATTGTATAATAGTATAAGAATGAGAATGTTTAATGGAGAATGTTTAATACAGTCAGAAAATTAATCGATTAAAGTATAGGATGTAGCTAAGATATTAATATATAAAATAATTAATTAATTAATCGAGGACAAGTCTATTTCTCAAGAATTATTAATTAGATCGCGCTATAACGAAATATATTACGTAATATTACATTTATTAGTCTATATTTGAGCCTCAATTATAAATTAAAATAATTCGAACGAATAAATGTACAAAAACAAAAAGCGAAAGTACGGTAATTAAAGTTGGAGAATGAGAATAGAGGAACGTTCCAACTTCCCCAACAAATCGCACATACGCTCGACAAATCTCCAAATCCAATTTTCTCTTCCAACTTACCTATTCACATCTCCTCGAAACAAAAGTAAAAGAAAGAAAGAAAAAGGGGGAGGAAGAGAGAAAGAGAGAGAAAGAGAAAGAGAAAAAGAAAGAGAGAGAGAGAGAAAATTGATATTTCTCGGATTTCGAACAATCGATATCCATCTCGACGGTCCCGTTACAATTTTACAGGGAATATTTTGATATTTTGCGCTGGAACTTCCACTTGGAAAACATTCGACGATACCGGCAGGCGTACGTTGGCAGGAAAAATTCAGCGTAAAAACACAAGCCTGAGATAGAAGCCACGTAGGTAGACAAATATGTAGAAGGAAGGACTCGATCGATCCCCGTATCCATTTAATTTTCAGATTCTATTTTCAAATGACG
>NW_006263547.1:286450-287753 GCF_000469605.1 Apis dorsata | reverse complement strand
GGGGGGGGGGGGAAGTTGGAGGAAAAAAGAGGGTGAAGGGGGAGTGGACGGCGGCATTCCTTTCTGTGCGTAACAAAATTAAATTCTCCGACGACGGATTGGTAACCGCCGCATTCTTCTGCGTGTGGAAAAACTAATTGCACGCCGGCTTCTCTCGTCTTCAATGAATTTCCCTGGCCGTCGGCCGTTATTCAACGTTGGAGGGAAAAAAAAAAAAAAAAAAAAAGAAAGAAGGGAAAAGAAAAAAACACGAAATGGTTCGCGTCCGTGTCATTTTGGAGAGAGGTTTGACCGCGTTTCAGCTCGTGGAAAGGAACGAAAATCGAATATCGATCTTTTTTACAGGGATTCGTTAATTTGGATAATTACTTGGATAATTAATTTGTTGTTTTTTCCCTCTTTTTTATTTTTTTATTTTTTTTTTTTTTACTTTTCTTTTCTTGGGTTCGGTTGGTTTGAATAGGTTCGCCTCCGTTTGATTTCTTTTTTCGATCCTGGTTTCTATATATATATATATATTTTTTTTTCGTTCGTATCGTATCGTATATTGTAATTGCACGCTTATGAGCTTTATCGTTAATTATTAATATTGAAATTAAAAAAAAAAAAAAAAAGAAATCAAGCTTTACGAATTCAAATTTGATGAAATATATATCGATCTAGACATTTCGTTCATTTAAATTCTTCTATCGGAAGAATTTTTCTTCTCTCTAAATAAATTAATATCGTATTATAAAATGATAAAATTGATAAAATTGATCTCGTTGAAAAAATATTTTTCGTAGCGTTATTCCCGATCGATGATCGAACGAATTGTTTTCTCTGCTTCTTTAAATTTTATGAAATCATAACATCCTTCTCTTACACGCCCATTCGAATAATTCCTGGCACGCTCGATAATTAATTTCATCAATTTTTCTCTTTTACGAAAGAGAGGGGAAAACCGTGTTTGCGTATTGTTCATCGTTCATCGCTTAACTAACAACGCGGCTCGTTAAAAAAAAAAAAAGAAAAAAAAAAAAAGGGGGAATAACATTAGCGGTTTCTATCGTTCCACTGACACTTTGCTCGTTAAGAGTTTACTCATCGCAATTGAAAATTGCGCCACCGCCTCCATTGTTTCGCAACTCGATGCTTTACCGACTCCGGTAGCCAACGATTCAAACGAGACAGTTTGTCGAGAGTTTGCATGCTTTTTGCATGCTTCGAGCATTCTGGAAATTTAATTATCCTCGCCTCGTCTAAGCCGCATCGGTATGTGGACACGTCGTCGTTACGATTGGCTGACAAAAGGAAAATTTTG
>NW_006263547.1:280380-285446 GCF_000469605.1 Apis dorsata | reverse complement strand
TTTTTTTTTTTTTTTGTGTGTGACTCCAGTGGAATTAAATCGATATCCCCCCCCTCCCGAATCTTGATCGATAAATTTGATCTTCTATTATTCGTATCACTTTCTTCCTTCCTTTGACAATTTTTGATTAGACGAAGTTTTATCGAAACGGCATTCTATTATCTATGCCGTTCACAATTCACAATTTTTTTGAAATTCACTTTGCGACTTCTTCCCTCGAATTCGTCTCTAAATTGCACTCGACGCGGTCGCGTACGTATTTCAATGTATATTTCAAAAAAAAAAAAAAAAAAATGTTTCATCTTTTCGTATATTCTGTCGAACGACTAATAATTGGCAAATTGACAAGGGACAATGAAGATTATAAACTTTTGTTACCACGCGAGCTCCTCACTTTTCCAATTTTCTCCACTTTTGCTCACCTTGCAAACGCTCTCAAAAATTAAGAAAAAAAAAATAAAAAAAAACAAAATTTTTCGTCCAAGATTCGGGGGGGGGGGGATATCGATTTAATTCCCCTGGAGTCACCCCCAAAAAAAAAAAAAAAAAAATGTTTCATCTCTTCGTATATTCTGTCGAACGACTAATAATTGGTAAATTGACAAGTGACAATGTAGATTATAAACTTTTGTTACCACGCGAGTTTCTCAATTTTCCAATTTTTTCCAATTTTGCTCAACTTGCAAAAGTTCTCAACAATTTCGAAAAATTCTATTCGAAATTCATCTTCATGTCAATCTTACGATAATTGTTAAAACTTTGAGACTCTTTGTATAATTTATCAATTGTATAAACTTTTACTTCTTCATCATCTCTCAACTTGCAAAATTCATATTTAAAATTTCATTCCTTCATTATTTCATCATCTAAATTATTTGCAATTCTAAATTGCACGATCTGGTTGATCATTAGTTAAATTTCACTTGATCAAATTCAAATTTACAAAACATTATAAATAATAATTCAACAAATTGTGTTATAGATAAAATTATTAAATGAGGATAGGGATATTTCTTTTTTCCTTTTTTTTTTTTTTTCTAAAAGAATAATTTATATTTCGACACGCAACGTGTTCGTGGAAAGGTTCATCGTTGCGCGCAAATTAACAGTATGAGGCAGGTTTATGTCGCCATTGATCGTCACTTTAATACCGAAATTTTTTTTTCTTTTTTCTTTTTTATTTTTTTTCTTTTTTTTTTTTTTCCCTCCCCTATCACGCGCGTAAAAATCCTTTAAAATGTTACCGGTAGAAAATTGCTGTTTTCCAGTTTTAATAATGGTATAGATTTTCGCGTACGACGCGACAAATAATTTCATAAATTGCACTTGCTCTTTTCCGGTATCGCTGGCCCGATTGCCAGGGAACTGTTTAAATTCTGGTATTAAAATGTTAACTCTGTATCGTTTTACTGCTTTTTCCATTTCGTATTTCAAACAGAAGGATAAATAATTTGTATGAAATTATCTTTTGCTTTATTTTTGCAGGGGGGGAGGGGGATTAAATTAATTTCGTTAGAGAAATTTTTGAAATTTCTTCGTTGCATTTGTTTTGTATAAACCCTTGTCAGAAATCGAAAATTTGTTCGATGAAAATAAGAATTTGAAAAGTTATTTCAAGGATTTATTATTTATTCGTAAATTGAACACGTTTGTGTCCAGGACTAATTTTTTCATTGTTCTTTTGTTCTTTTAAAAAGATACGGAAGAATTATTTGTTACGAAGGAAAGTATTCAGTAAGGAAATTTAAATCTAATTGTTAATTAAACGTTGCAATATTTAACTTAATAAATCAATGATAAATCATAATTAGCAACATAAAAATATCTCCGACAGCAAACTATATTTCTCCATATAAATTACTCTCAAAATCTCAAAATAAGCTGATTAAACGACAGATACGTAACATTCACCATACCAACGTAAGCCACTTTCAATCAAATATTATTTCAATTAATCTCGAATGACGAACCATAATGCATTCTTCTTTCACAAAAAAGAAAAGAAGATAAATTTCATAAAGCAAAAAACAAGCAAAAGAGTAATTTCGTTCACATTTAGCCGAAGGTAAGGAAAAGATTTCCGTTTATTCCCAGGCAGGATGGAGGAGGGGATGTTAAGAAAAGGTGGAAACATTTCCAGCGCAACTTCCTCCCTGACAAACTTACCCCTCACCCCTTTTTCGAGCGCGCTTTCCAAAGTTTCCTTTCGCAAAGTTTTACCTTGACCCAGCAGGCATCGGGAGGATGAAGTGCAGTGAGAATGCGCGCAACTGGTTGGCCCGACAACTTTGCCGACACGTGAGAATTGCAGATGCTTCCTCGCGCCTCTTCGCTTTTAAACGTCTCTGTGGAAGCTGTTAGACGCCTTGCTGCTCGTTTCTTCTCCGCTTCCTTTCATTTTCGTCCCTCCTTGCGTATCTTCTTTTTTCCTTCCTTTTCTTTCTCTCCGCCTTCTCGCGTCCTCCTCTCCACCCTCTCTTTCTTTTTTTTTTTTTTTCTCATCCCTCGAGGCGTCACCGAGAAACGTTGAAGTTGGCAACAGTGGATGAGCAGTGCGTTTCTGTGAAGTTGGAAGGGAGGACACTATTTTTTTCGATCTATTTCTTTCGTCGGAAAAGTGAATTTTCTCTCGTATTTTCGACCGATGTTTTAATCTATGGATATTGATATCATATTGATATCAAGTTGAAGTTGGAAACGAACGAGAGAATCTGTTTTGTGATTCTCAAAATTAGCCAGTATTTCGTAAGAAGTATAGCTATTTGTTTAAATCATATCTTTTCCATTTCTTCGTTGATAATAGAAATAAAATTAAAACGTTTTTGCTTTGAATGATTCCAAGAGAAACGATTTCATGTACTCTCTTGGCCACGTGTAATTTTATCCTCGTTCCCCACAAATTTCCACAAAATCGACATGGATGGCACCAATGATACCGAACCAGATTTATCATGGACCAAAATCGATTTATTAAACGTAATTATAATAGATCTCGTCAAAAGGCCAGGATTTACGATTCCGACTATTATCGCGTTTGTGATGCGATAGTGGCGGCGATAGGAGTGGGCCAGAGTTTAAATTTTTTATCGTGTTTTCACGTTGGCAGTTAAATATAATTTTGCACCCCCAGGAAATGGCGAGGCAGTGATGCCGAACAAAACGGATTTGAGGGGAGAGAGAGAGAGAGAGAGAGAGAGAGGGAAAGGGAGAGGGAGAGAGAAGAAATAAAAATGAAAATAAAAAATTCGTTTCATCCAAAGTTTTTTGCTATGCGATTCGAGGGAGATGAGAATCGGTTGTTTAAATCGAATAATTTTGTTTCCCCCCACCCCTCCTCCTCCCACCACTGTTCGAATTGCGGTCGTTTGTCACGTTTGACATACAGAAAATTCTTGCTCGCGCTTCGCCGCTGATCAAACGATCCGAGCGTTTCGAATATTTCAATGATGATTCTTTATCGAGGCTGCACCCTCCCCTTTACCTTTATGAGAATGAAAATTATTTAATCGAATAATTTTTTTCTTTTCTTTTTCTCTTTTGTTTATGGAAAGTTATTTATTTGTTTATTTATTTATTTTTTTAATAGGGTCGAATACTTTATTTCGGAATAAATAATTACTTGGAACGAAGCGAAGTGAATTTGCTTGGAAGGTTTAGTTGGAAATCTTGGAAATGAATTTTATTCATTTTGAAAGTGAATGATATTCCATAATGATAAGGGAATAAAATAAAAAGTAAAGTGTGTTCATTATTAACAAGAATTTGTACTTTTTTAGGGAAATCAGAGGATAATAAATATCGAGACACGACAAACAAAAAATAACAAATGGAATAAAAAGAAATGTCAATAATTATTCCAATAGAAATATGTTCTCGACGAATTTCAAAATTTTGAAATTTCAATCTTTTTAAATCTCTCTCTTTCTCTCTTTCTTTTTCTTCCTCGACATAGTTTGTTGTTTTTTTTTTTTTTTTTTTTAATATATAAATATTTCATAAGTGGATTGGTAAGCCGTTTTCAATTTCTCAGGGATGAAAATAATTACGTAAGATGGAATATTAACGCAGTCTGATGACAGGTGAGAAGACATAAATACCGGATTGAAGCAATGTATCACAATTTTACATAATTGAGTGACAGACGCGTTGGCAGTGTCGCGCGTTGTCGAGTCAACTGTCCGACCGATGTCATTTAAATAATTGCCGTGGCATATTCGTCGAATTAATAATGAATAACTTCAATCGTGTTTAACAACTCTCCAAAGCGTTTTCGCTTCGTGTCTGCGCGTTTGATTGAAGTGAAACAAGATTTTCCACGTTTCGTCGAAACATTTATTTATTTTTTTTTTTTTTAATTCGTTAAACGACGACATTCTCCATGATTTGTTTAAACGTAAATTTAAATCCCGAGTGGCCACAAATATTTGCAATTTGCAAGGAGGTCAACAATTTTTTAATAATTCGCGATATGACAATAGAATTCCAAAAATTTCGAATAAATAAATTTTTAATTGTTCCCTCGATTCGTTGCGTAATAAAAGTATTCCAAATATTTCGAATATAATATGAAAAAAAAAAAAAAAGTAATAATTCAATACAATTGTACTTCTTAAAATCTCAGATATTCCAAATATAAAATAAAAATTTCTTTCAAGATATATTCTTAAGCAAACAAAAAAGTTTAATACATTTTAACTGTCACTAAAAAGTTACAATTACCAAAAAAACTTTCTCTAAAATATCAAACGTATCATCTATCCATTCTAAAATACCTTTCTCAAAATATTAAGAAGAAAGTATACAAAATGTAATGTCATTCTAAAATTTAACTCTTTATTCTGCTCTTCAATTATTTTTAAGCTTAAAAAGAGAAAAAAAACAATCTCATACATTCCAAACACGATAAAAGATAAAAATATATTTACGTAATACGAACGTGAAAAATACGTGGAAAATTTACTTAATAGCTTAATAATTATACCATTCGTCTTGCGAGCGGTGCAAAACAGTTTCTCCGAGCGCGTGAAAACACTAACAAGCTCCTCTCGTTGCGGAACACTTTAGCC
>NW_006263547.1:279702-280284 GCF_000469605.1 Apis dorsata | reverse complement strand
TGCCAAATTGAACGCGTGATTTAATTCGTGTAACGCGTCAAACACGGGGCCGCCATTTACGTCGATAGGTGACAAGCCAATTAAACGTAGCGAGGCGTTACGTCTTATGTATACACCGTGCTCGTTTCTCGAGCCTTCCTTCGTTGCTAATCAGGGGCAAAGAACCGTGAAGGGACCCGGTTCCTCGTCACGGTTTCCTCTAGCTGGTATCGCTTTCCAACCAGCGCATCTCAACCTGGCAATCTGCGGCTTCGACCTCGCATATATAATTGCGCCAACCGATGCAACGGCGTGCGATAGGAAATCCTAAAATTAGTGGGGATCGATCTGGTACGAATCGATATCATTTGAGCGAGAATTTTAGGTTATTTTTATATCCGAGTTTAACGTTCGGAAATATTGCCCTTTTTTTTCTTCTGCACCACGAGTTCAATTACGTTACGTATCTGTGATAATAGAAATCGCGTTATATAGGAAATAGATAATCGATAGCGAGTCAGATTCTGTCATCGAAAATTAGAATCACGCACTATTTGAGCATTTCACACGCTAGAATTGGAATATCGAGATATTTCAAAATTC
>NW_006263547.1:277315-278830 GCF_000469605.1 Apis dorsata | reverse complement strand
TGTGTATATATATATATATATATATATATATATAATATAATAATTTCTATTCATTCTTCATTCTCAATTGTCAATTGATTTACTCTATTTATATATAAAAAAAATTAAAAAAGAGAAAGAGCAAGGAAAGAGGAAGAAGAAAGATTCTAAAAGAAATCGTTGATCTCGTTATAAAAAACGCGTATTATAAGAGCAAAGGAAATAATCGCTATGATACAAAATATAAATAATCCAATATAATTGATTATAACGATTCTCCAATACTTCTCCAAGCAAAAAATTCCAAGGATCGATCCCATTATCTCAATTTTGATCGATGTATCCTCGATTCCTAAATGGCCTCTCCATCCTGCATGAGAAATCCAATTAAAAAAAGAAAAGGAAAGAAAGGAATAAACAACAATATGGGAAAAAAGAAAAAAAGAAAGAGAACAAATTTCAAAGAAAATTGTACATTAAGAGGAGCCGGTGAACAAAAGGATGGCAGGTGAACTCGATGATTTATGACGATGATCGCGCAACAATGGCGGCCGTGGCAATTTCTGCCCCATCATCCCCATCCCCCCGGAGAAGGTAGCCGATTTATGCTAACAATAGACAAAGTTCATCAGAGACGTGTTTGGGATTCGGGAAATTTTGAAACACCTCCAGCTTCTCCGATTCCCCCCTCCTTTCCCTCATCCATGTTGGCTCATCAGTCACATGCGACTGTGTAACGTCCATTACACGCGGAACTGGCGAATGGATTAAGCAAATCGGCTCACGACGCCGCGTAACACGCCATGCGCACGCATGGATACACGCACGCACACACGCAGCACATAGCACTCAGTATTCGTCGATGGACGTGCATCGATGCATACGATGATGGCGCGTTCGTGTGGGTACACCTGGCCGCTTGTATCGCAAGCCGCAGAGCACCGGTTGCACCTAGTATCGGTTTGAATTTCCCAAGCCACAATAATTTTAGGTAGCGGTGACCATAAATATCTTTCGCTCGGTCGGTAATTTTAGGTCGGTAAGGCCGTCGTGTGGAGTCTGTCTCCTTGGATGGCGGAGGGTAGCGAGCGGAGGGGGGTCTCGGGAGGATTTGGTGTCTCGACTGATGTCAGTTTGCTTGTTGTTACGTGCCGGTTGAGGGGATTTGAGATTATGATGATTGTGTTGTGGATGGGTTGTTTGGGTGATGTGATGATTAGGTAATGTTGTGTACGCGTTGGAATATTGTGCCTGCGCGAAATGTTTGGTAAATTGGGTGTAATTTGACTTTCCTTTCGAAAATTAGGATTTCCTATATTGGATGAAATTTTTAGGCGCCAGAGAATTTCCGCCCATGATTTTCCAATGATCGCGTCGTGAAATTTTTTTTCGATCGAAAAAACTTATGTATGGGGATTTTATCCGTTGAAATATTCTCAGCCCAATAATTATATAATGATATCTCCGTATCATATAAAGATATAATACACGAAGATTAAAAATTTCTTTCTTTCGGTTTAAAATTTATCATATGTT
>NW_006263547.1:271618-277230 GCF_000469605.1 Apis dorsata | reverse complement strand
CTCTCTCTCTCTCTCTCTCTCTCTCTCTCTCTCTCTCTCTCTCTCTCTCTCTCTCTCTCGATAAACGAATCGAATCGGAACATCCTTATCTTGTTACTCGAACTTGGAGCCAGTTTTTCAAAAAATTACATCTTCGTATTATCTACGCCATTGGTGGCCGCTGCGGGGGTTTCATATCGTACGGTGAACTAATGGAGGGAACCGGCCCCTATCTTCGAAATTATCATTCAATGCATTCCGCGCTGATATTATTTTTCGGTTATGCAAATAAAAGTGTGGCTCCGCCGGGAGCAATACGCGAATTCTCAGCAGAGGGAGGAGTTTCCCGTTGACTTTTATATCCGCGGTGATGGTCGAACGAAGAACGAATACAAGATAAAAATATGTATATAGGATACATAGGAAAGTTCTCGTAGGAGGAAACTTATTCGATTCTCGTGGCATTTCTCGAATCTTTTCGTGGCGAATTTCTTCGATGCTGGTTTTTTCGATCGATTTCGAAATTAATCGAATACGCGATTCGATCCCTATGGGGGTAGAAAAAATATTTCTTCTTCAGAGAGAAATATTCACGTCACGATGTCACAAAACGTGGAAGCAAATCAAAAAGAAATTTGCGATGAAATTTTTCATAAGATTTTCGTTGTTTATTCATTTATTCTTAATTTTTTATTATTCTAAAATTTATTATAAAACAATTTCAGGGGATTTTTCCTAAGAGCATCCATTATTTTTTAATTCTTCAAATTATAAAATGAGTAGAGAAAATATTTATATTGATAAGAAAAAAAATATAGTTTAAGCGATTAAAAAACAAAATTTTCCTTTTTTCCCCAAAAAATCGAAGTATTTTTCCATGGATCGCATTCAAAAAATATCTATATTAACAAAAAAAAAAAAGTTAGAGAAAAATGTAAAAGTTATGGAAGGATTTCGCGTTAAGGGGTTGATATTGCGCAAGAATCGGTTATTATTGGACCTTTGCCGTTTCCGTGTGCGCTAGTTCTAGTTTATCGAAAATTGCGAAGCGATTTAACGATGTACTTATGTATCTTAGTGACAAATTACGAGCCAAAATAATTTCGTAATGGTTAAGGAACGACTTGTTACTTCGATGAGTCATGTGTTTGCACAGTATAGAAATAAACAGGATCGTGGTATTGCGAAAATAATCCGGTACAGACATTTTTAAAGATGAGATCGATCTTCTATATATTTCTAAATATATTCCCAAGAAAAAACGATTCGAAATATGACATAGGTCTATAGGTTTGTTCTTCTTCTTCTTCTTCCTTTTTTTTCTTTTTTTTAATTTTTTCCCCTCATTTTTATCGTGTAAATTTCTACCCGTGCAATATATGAAGGTTATCGCGAATTTATATGAAAATGCGGCTCGTTCGGACGGAGATCAGTTTTTAATAGGTTTTTTTTTTTTTTTCTTTTTTTTAATTTTTTCCCCTCACTTTTATCGTGTAAATTTCTACCCGTGCACTATATGAAGGTTATCGCGAATTTATATGAAAATGCGGCCCGTTCGGGCGGAGATCAGTTTTTAATAGGTTTTTTGTTTTTTTTTCTTTTTTTTAATTTTTTCCCCTCACTTTTATCGTGTAAATTTCTACCCGTGCACTATATGAAGGTTATCGCGAATTTATATGAAAATGCGGCCCGTTCGGGCGGAGATCAGTTTTTAATAGGTTTTTTGTTTTTTTTTCTTTTTTTTAATTTTTTCCCCTCACTTTTATCGTGTAAATTTCTTCCCGTGCAATATATTAAGGTTTTCCCGAATTTTTATTAAAATGGGGCCCGTTCGGGCGGGGATCCGGTTTTTAAAGGTTTTTTTTTTTTTTTCTTTTTTTTTCCTCCCCACGATAAAATGTTCCTTTCATTACGTTATATTTGATCAACGCAGCCATGAAAATCGTTATTCGATTCGGGTTCGATATCGCGAAGCCTATTATTTACAGGAGCGGAAACACGATATTTAAAAATATTAAAATGTGATAACGGATATTGTTCTAGAAAAGGATAAACGAGAGAAGATAGGGAAAAATACATACGTGTAATAATAATTCAGATGGAAATCGAATAAAAATTGCGAGGGACCGTGTACGATGTGGCATTTGTATAATTTGCAAATTAATTTCGAAAAAGAAGGGACTTTCGTAAATGTTATATTTTCAAAAGCAAGTAGCCATTTGTAACAAAGAAGAAAAATATTTTTCCCCATCGTGAGGATAATATTTTTTAACCAAAAAAAAAAGGCAAAATAAATAAATAAATAAAGAAGAAAATACAAACATCGCCTAATCTTCAAAACACAGATCACCGTGCGATGAAATTTATAATTAAAAAAAAAAAAAGAAAAAGAATTTTTACCCACAAATGTGGAAATAAAATTCGAGACAACAAATTCTCCAAGTTTAATTAATTACCAGATACAACATTCACAAAACGCGTCCCACATAATTGTTTCCCAGAAAAGAAGAAGAAGAAGAAGAAGAAAAAAAGAGTGACGCCATTATTACTCCGCCATTTATATATACGCGTTTCTTCTTAAATAGTCGCGTTTAGATCGCAGTTTTTATCCACGCGTTAACGCGTTGCAGAGTCGATGAAAGAGTCATCCCACCCCGCGTGAAATGGAATTGTAAATCGTGGCGGAAGTGGCCCCCACGATGCACCACGCATTCTCTCATTTCCCCTCATCTCCGATGCACACATTTCTTTCCCTCCGTATCACCGTTTCCCAGACCTCTCGCCCACACCTCAGCACATATCACCGCTCAAATATTCATTCCCCCCTTTCCCTCCTTTTCTTCGACTCCGCATTGCGCCGACTTTCTCATTTCAGAGCTCACTCTCCTCCTCTGAATTTTCCCTCTTATCCCTCTTTGTCTTCGTTATATTGAAATTTTAATTTTTCATTTCCTCCCCTCTCCCCGTCCCTTTTTTTTTTTTAAATCTCGAATAATATCGGGGGAGACGAAGTTAATTATCGAGGTAAATAAAGCGATTATTTCGTCGAGGAGAAAAGTTTCCATCTATGTTTTATTTTTGTTGTTATATTGAGATTGTTCTTTGTTTATTGGAATATCGTTGTTATTTTTATTAAGATAGGAAGGTAGTTTCGATTAACTCGAAAAAAATGTAATCGACATTTGACGAATGACAAGAGATATTCGCGTAGAGAGCGAAGGAAAAATACAATGAAACAATGTGTGCACGAGGAAACAAATGGAAGTTGTCGAAAGAGTGACAACACATATTTTATGCTAACGTCATGAAAGATACTATCTATATTAGAACTGATACGAGAAATTTGTATTATTTCCTTTTCAATATTAAACTGGATAACGTTACGTCTCTAAAAATTGAATGTTAATTACCTTTCGTTAACTATCTTCTTTTTTTAGGAAAAATCGCAATATCTTATTTTAAAATTTTCCTTAAATCTTCCAATTAATCCAAACCTTCTTTAAAATATCTCGCCATAATCCTCTTCATTAATAAAAAAGAAAAATCACTTCCAAAGCTTGCTTTGCCCAATTACCATCGAAAAATTCTTCGAGGACAATCTTCTCTGAACCATAAACGCCTCTCTCGATACTCGAACGAGATTCGAAACTTTTTCTATCCCTTCCATCGTTGTTCTCAGAAAAGTTCATTCATTATAAATAGCGCGTACACGGAAGAATGATCGCGCGTATGGAAACGCTTCGATCACGGGGCATCCCCTCCTCGAAATTTGCACCCGAACGTTTTCCAAATTTACGCATAACGTGTTTTCTCTTGGTCCCCGTTGATATAACCACCGCGAAACATCGCAGGATCGGTTGGCCGGCCGTGTATAATTAATTAACGTCTGTTTATGCTTTACGCGGGCTTATAAATATTCATGGAGGAGCGGGCCAAGATGCATAACCGGTCCAACCGGTTGATTTTCCGAAAAATCGATCGAAGTTGTTGCATCTCGTTCGAAATGTAATAATTTATGAAACTTGTGGTTTTTTCTCTTTTTTTTTTGTATTATTATTTTTATTATTATTGATCGATTAATCCGTTCATTTCATTTTCGTTCGTTTCTTTTTTTTTTTTGTTTGTTAAAAATGCGAGAAGTTATTTTTAGATTTTTGGATTTTTGGAAGAGAATAAGTATTTACGTATTGAATATTTTATATAAATAGTAAAATGGGTTTCAAGTATTTGGATTATCGAAGAGTGAATATTTTAATATCATTGGAAATTTTACTTGTTCATTCATTATTTATTTTTAGTAGATCTTAAGAGGGATTTTGAAAAGTATTATTAACAATCGTTAAATTAGTGGAGTTACGTGGAATTGTTGATGTTTGGATTAGGAGAAAACAAAGATATTTTTTAAAATTGTTGGAAATTTTGTCCATTAGTTTATCACGAATTTGGAAGGGATAGTGGAGAAAAATATTCGTCGAAATTATTTGTTAAATACATCGATTCTCGACGACGAGAATTGCATAAATTTTAAATTCGTAAATCTTTACTTGAGAATTGTCAACAGAATTTAATTTGTCTGAAAGAAACTACTGAAACTAAAACTAAAGATTTCACTACGATGATTTTTCAAACTTATGCGTATATATATATATAATTAAAATTGAAAACACATTTTCATTGGCGAAGTGAATTGTCAAATAATAATACCAAACAGATATATTAATTAATAATTTCATGCAGTTTAAACTGATTGAAAAATTGAAGCGCCTATTTCGAATTATGAATTAAAATCGGGCGATTGAATTTTGTGGATCGGGGGAACATGCGTGAATTAATAATTTGATGAATTTGATGAGTCGGGAGGGGAGAGTCTCGTCGAAAACCGATCGTATTATTAATTGCAATTTATCAGTTATTGGTTATGAAAATGTAAAATGAGAAACATTCCGCGCTCTCTGTACACGTCGAGCAGAAGGTAATATCCTCGATATCACAAATATTAATCGAATGTTTGTAAATCGTCTGCATCGGATCTAATTGTTAAATCTGTTGCCATTCCCTCCCCTCCGAAAAAATTAACGCGAAAAATTATGATAATATTTTTTTTAAATTTCCAAAAGTTATCCGCGATATTTTTAAAGTGAATCGGTATGAATCGCTGAGAGAATTATCTCGCGATGGAACGATGGGTAATAAAACGGAAGGCAGGGAATGAAAAGAAAATGGAAAATTAAAGTCAGAGATTGATTATTGACGTTGTTATTTGGAAATTGGATTCGATTATACGGAATTCTAAGTGCTACATATTCCAGATTGGATATTTGAGATCGAATTTCAATTCAATCGTTTAATTGATTCACGACGATCCTGCAACGTTGATCAAGATTAACGATAATCACGAATCGATAATACGATTTCTTACAATTTTTTTCCCTAGCGGTTATAAATAAGTTATTATTAATTCTAATTAATAAATCTTAAATTATAGGGTAGCTATAACCGACAATCCCAAATTACAAATTCAAGTTTGATTTATAATTAATCACTTCTAATCGAGGAATATCACGGATCACAATAATTTTCATCCTTTTATAGCAATTGTTCCGATCTTAAATCGCATCCAAATTAATCTTTGA
>NW_006263547.1:271310-271538 GCF_000469605.1 Apis dorsata | reverse complement strand
GTACGTATAATTAATTATTGGTAATTGAGAAACGGATTAACTTTCATTTTTCTTTTAATAATATTTATAAACTGGTCACTTATAATTAATTGAATCAACATATTAACTCAATTCAATTTCAACAAACTCTATATGATGATCTAATAATCTAAATGGCACGTGCAGTTTTTTTTTTTTTCTCTTCCACTTATAACCCAATCGTTAAGTAGCATCCAAATTATTAATCTT
>NW_006263547.1:264252-271222 GCF_000469605.1 Apis dorsata | reverse complement strand
GTACGTATAATTAATTATTGGTAATTGAGAAACGGATTAACTTTCATTTTTCTTTTAATAATAATTATAAACCGGTCATTTATAATTAATTGAATCAATATTGATTCAATTCAATTTGAACAAACTCTATATAATGATGTAATAATCTAAATGGCAATTTTAACGTGTAATTTTTTTTTTTCTCCCCAATCGTTATATAGCCCAATCGTTCAACTTTTTTTCGTGAATAAATACTTTAAAGTATATTATATTTGAAAAATAAATAGGTCGAAAAATAAATGAGAGGAAGGAAAGAAAGAAGATCGTAAGAAGAATATCATCGTTATATTTTTCCGTGTGTATTCGTCGTGTATTTCCCCTCTGGTCACATTCAAAATTGCCCTCCCTCGTCAACAATACATCAACACACGCGCGCATACACCGTGATACCGTTCCCAGTAACTGAAGTACAAATACGTGGAGAATCGAGTTCGGTAACAACTAATTAATCCCTCGCAGTCGTCGTGATTTAATTAACGTGAACACTAACGCGAAATTTCGTCTAGCTTTAGGTTACGTTACAAGTTACATAGGATTGAATTTCGACAATTTCATATGGGCACGATTAAGGGAAGTAATATTAGTTTGTGGAAAATTTATATTTGCACACTCGTGGTGGAACGTTTCGATTGATCCACACATTCCGGGATAGGTGGAACAATGCAAATGGTAACCGATTAATAACAATCGAGTCGATTTTCGCCGCTCAAAATCTGTCGAATCAACGGTTGATAAGCGAGAAAACTTACCCTCACGAATGCTATTTCCAATGAATTTTCATCAAACGGAAAATTTAGAATTCCTACCCTATTGCATAAATTTTTTGAAAATTTAATTCAATGCTTATCCTGTTCTATTTCCTTTGTAATCTATATTTTTCGTTTTAGAATACTCGAATAATTTCCTGAGAAAAGAAATTGGATTAGCGAAAGAGATATTAAAAATTTCGACGCAGGAAATTCGATAAAATCTCCGTCTGTAAAAATAATTTTACAGATTCAATGCGGCGATATCGTTAAACGAATATAATTAATTACACAAAAGCGATCACGATTTTATTAATCTCATCGATATCAAATTCTATCGGTTAGTTAATTAAAATCCCATTTCGAATTCAAGCGATCCGATAAAATTATAAAATTACACCTATTCCAAGATTATTGAGCACAGATTCTTAAAATTCCTCCTGAAATTAATAATATCTTATCGTCATCATACGTTCTAGAAAAAATACGACTACGAAAGTCGAACATTTTTACTCGCCATCGCATTTTCAACAATTAAATGGACTCGCGCAAACGTGGACGCGAAAACGATTGTCCAAATACGATTGAGATGGGTGAGGGGCCTCGATTGATATTCAGGATCGTTGGATCGGAACGAATTCGCCGATTAAGCTCCCCCCTCCACCCCGATTGGCGGCTCTTGACGAGAAGAACGCGCGCGATTACGCGGTGACAATTGATCAAAGCACTTTCGAAACTTATTTGCGGCGCGCCGTGACCAGCTGTGTGTAAAGTTGGAATGCGGCGCGTGTGCCACGCGGTGTGAGTCACGGACCGCGTGCTAAATTGAGATGGCCGGACCACGATCGGCCACGACACGCATTCGTCACGGGCGACCGGCCGTTCTTATGGGGAAAAATACGGGCGACAGAGTTTTTGGGAGAAGGAGGAGGAGGAGGAGGTGAAGGAGGAAGAGAAATTTGATAAGATAAAAAAATTTGATAAGATAAAAAGAGGAAGAGGAGAGAAGAGGTAAATGGAAACCTCGTTTCAAATCGTTTCCGTGATATTTTGAATTTAGATTGTGCACGAATAATTTCTGTGCAATTTTTACACGGAGATTTGTTATTATATTTTTATCAAAATTGCTTCTCGTATAAATTTCAAAATCGACGTGTGTACGACACACGTTTTCTTGTAAAGTTGTAGTATAATTACATTTTAAAAATATACAGGTTTTATAAAAAATATCTGTACAATTTGATGATTCGAGGAATTAATAATATTAATAACAGTTTAAACGCACAAAGAATAATCTTAGGAGATTTTAATAATAATTTCAAGATGAAAAGAGGGCGAAATATTTTTCTTTTTTTTTTGAAAATTATCTCTATGAATTTCAAAATCGACACACGTTTTCTTGTAAAATTGTAGTATAATTACATTTTAAAAATATACAGGTTTTGTAAAAAATATCTGTACAATTTGATGATTCGAGGAATTAATAACAGTTTAAACGCACAAAGAATAATCTTAGGAGATTTTAATAATAATTTCAAGATGAAAAGAGGGCGAAATATTTTTTTTTTTTGTGTGTACGATACGTTTTCTTGTAAGTAGTATATTGTAGAATTAAAATTGTAATTAAAGAATCTAAAACCATTCGATTTGACTGTATTAACGATTCTATTGTTAATGATTCTATGTACCAATCAATTTCCAATTTCCAATTAATAATAGTATTCAAACGTACAAAGAATAATCCTAGGAGATTTTGATAATATGATAATTATAATAATAATAAATTGATAATAAATTGATAATAATTTCGAAATAAAGAGTGAGCGAATTTTATTTTACTCTTATTATACCGAAACCACATAGAAAAAATGAAAAAGAGACAATTTTAAAAACATCGTGGATAATTCTGCATCCAGCAAGGATGGATAAAAACGCTCTATTAACCCAGAAATATGCATTTCCATAAAATACCCGGGAAGGAAACGGCTCCCGTAGAGCCGAGATCACGAGTGTCCATTCCATTTTTCCCATCCGTTAATCAATTTCTTCCCCCTAGGTGAAAACGGGTCTGGGAAACTGGAGTCGGAATTTTTTTCCACGTTTACACCGGGAAGGGTTGAACAGCAACGAAAAGAGAAGAAAAAATAAAAAAAATAAAAAAGAAAGAAAGAAGAAAAGAGAGCAAAAATTTATATCGTTATTAAATTCGAATGTAAAACAGCCTCGCGTGGTATGTTCATATGAAAGAAAGAAAAGAAAAAAAAAAGGAGAGAGAAAAAAGAAAAAAAAAGGAAAGGTTTTGCAGAGAAACGAGGACGAAACGTCGAAAGTACCGTTTTCCGTCGCGTTTTGTCTGAAAGCTTTGTTTTCTCCCGCGGAAAACACGCACAAGTGTGTCTCTCCTCTCCTCGTTGGAAAAGCGCGCTTTTACCTTGGCGCGATCGCCGAGAGAAGAAGCGACGATACCCTCGTTTCATTTCGAAACGAGATAGTTGAAAATTTCATCCTCGAGGAAATTTCGAGGTTTCTTTCCTCCAAAATTTCTCTCACCCTTTCAAATAAGTTTCATTCAGAAGATCTCGAAGATCTTTACCCGAAAGACAATTGATTAATCGCGAAACTCGAAAAACTATATACTTTTATAGATAATTTTTCTAAACTTTGATTAAAGAAGAAAATTAAATTAAATTAAACAAATATTCCTTTTGCGTGTACCGTTCGCTTAAAATCTTCCCTTCCAAAAAAAAAAAAAAGAAAGGTCCAAATTTTCATTATCCGTAATAAAATAAATCTCGATTCAAATTCACGTTAAAGGCAGGATCGTTGAGAGGCATATGGCGCGGTCGTTTAAACATTTATGTTGGCATTAAACGTGACAACGCGGCGTAGAATTTTTGGACGTGGCTGGGTCCGGCCACGCGTTACAACGCGAATCGTTTATCATGTCAAAATTATCTAATTATTCGGGAGGGGGTGGTAGGGTAGCGAAAGGGGAGGGATGGTGGAAATTGTACAAGCAGGAATGCGTCGCGACGCCGGCGTGTGTTACAATTCGCCCCTCGTCCTCATCGATGTAATCTATAACGGGGCTATAATTTGCAGCCGTGGTTAAATTGAAAATCGTCCCTCGGATCTCGCCGATAAAGAAAGAAAAGTTTCGAGTAATGAAACGAACGAAAATGCGAGAAAGCTTTCTCTACATCCTCTTCGAGTGTGTTCGAGTTATTTTCCACAACTTGATGTCGATTATTTAATTTTTAATTTATTATACGAAGAATAATTACGATCAGATTATTTTTTGAATATTTTTGAATCTTGAGAGATGATCGCTTTGTATTTTTAAAACGCGAGAATAAATCTATCTATCTATCTATTTATCTAGCTGTGACTTCGTTTGTTTGTTTTATTTATTAACACTCGCCACTTTATTTATTGCGTTTCATTATAAAAGTACTCGACTCGACATTTTAATGGATTTTAACGGGGGATTTTTCGAGAGATTATTCGGGGAAATTTTGAACATTTGAATCATCGTGTATCTTCTTAAGGACAATTTGCAATTTTCTCTTTTTCTCCTCGAGGTATCGATTATTTAACTCTGTTCACTCTGTGCACCGCATATTCGACAACAAATTCAAATTCGATTTAACGTAGGGTGGCGCTCGCTATATGTTTGTCATTATTTTTAATGACGTTTTAAGGAGGGTAACGGATAATCGGAATCAGATTCGATATTGATGAGGAACGATTACGAATTGAATTCGACGGATTGACATTATGGTACGCGTCCCAATATGATTTAATTAATGGCTTTAATTCTGCCGCACAACTATGTGCAAAACTGCACCTGTACACGCACGCTTCAAATAGTAATAATTCAATTAATGAAACGTAATGAGATTTCTCAACGATGAGGGTGGTCGGTTGTATGATCGCGATTAAAAGTGCAACGTTTACAAGATCTATATCCATATTCGTCGTTGATTTTTTACGAGTTAACATTTTTTTTTTATATATCTACAACGTTTTGTTCAAATATTCGAACAAAAATTTAAATTATATCTCCGTATGCGCTTACTATTCACGCAAATAAAATTTTAATTTTTCACGTTAAAAAACATATGAAGAAATTAAAATTTTTTAAAACTTATTCAAAAAAGAAAAGATAGATATAAAGGAAGCCATCTCCATCAACTGTTGAGATGTGTCCATGAGGCTTAAGAAATTATAAATGAATCCTCGATTCAATGATTTATATTTCTTTTTTTTTTGGAAATTGTACCACGTTTTTCCAGAATTATGTCTGTCGTAATTTGAAATAGATCAGTGAGAAGAGACGACAAGGACAAGGAGATAGTAAAGGATAAAAAATTATCCTTCTCTTTACACGATATTTCGGGAACCGGAAATCGTATCGAAATAAACGAAAAAGAGCAAAGTTCTGCGTTTCCAATGAATTCGTTTATTCATCGACAAAAAGGAGTGGAAAGTTTTCCTCGATCAACGTAAATGATTTAAAAAATAACGTTTTCTTCACACGTTTTAAAGGGCAAAGTTCCACACTTTTAATTATCTTTCGTTCGTCGAACGAAGAATCGCTATCTTCGAAGTTGTATATAACGATTTAAACTTTTCCTAATTTTAATACGGTTTAATCGAGATTTGAGAGAGAGAGAAACCATAATTTCCATAATTAATTCTTCCACGAAATACGGTTATCTAAAAGAATGGAACTCGGATGGAACTGTTTCGAAATGTAATTATTTTTTCTTGGGATCAAAGGAAAGAATATTCGTTCTCTTGCGACCAAAGGCAACTAAAATATTTATAAAACGCGCGTTTTCAAACACATCCCCTGGTTATATTCGGAGGATTTGTAAGAATCATTGGCGAAGAAATATCGCACGACGCACAAAGGAGGACAAGAGCGAAGATAGAAGTAAGAAAATCGTGGATGGTTGAATGGTATCGTTGCCTGTGGAACCAAGTTTCTCGCTTTTTTCACCTTTTTACAGCGATACCGCCGTACCTGAATGGGCCGTGCGCGTGTACGTTGTGTACTTGCCCAACATTTTAAACGATCTTTTTTTTTTTCTTCTTCTTCTTCTTCTTCTTCTTCTTTTTTTTTTTTCTTTTTTCGGCGGAAGAAAACAACCCGCGGTAGAATTTCACGTCGGTTTAAAGAAGATATCGTTGTCGAAACAATCTCGAAAACTGGAAACTTTACTCGGAATTCTAAAAAGAGCGCTCGAAAAGTACACAAGTAGATTCAAGAAAGCAAACAATTTTACTTACGCTAAGGAATGTTTAACGAACTAATTTCGGAATGCGATTCCTTCCACTTTGATCTCTCTTCCCTTTTCACGATTCCGCCGAAATATAAGAAAAATACCGTTCGAAATTTAATAATAAAACGGATATGAAAAAATCAATCGTTTACAATTTTTCAACGATTTGTTTAAATTCTTCGCGAATGAAATTCTTCTTTCTTTCTTTCTTTCATTTTCGCACGACGGAACAAATAAATAAATTTTACGCAACAACACATGGACGAGAATCGAGGCCGTGTTGTTCTACAAAGTTCCAAAATTCACGAGCGGAATATAATCAGGAACTGCGCAGCCATAATCCAATGAATTATTCTAATCACTATTCAGTTACGATTCGTGTTACGTACGNAATGACAATAGTCGCGCAGTTAAACGATATTTAATACTAATTATTTGTTACGTTATTCAACGAGACATTTATAGCGCTCGTGCACTTGTTCCCGGGTATACATCGTCGGAACAGCAACAACAACAATCTCCTTTCGGCCATTTTTTCTTTATTTTATGATTCGTGAAATTTCGTTCAAGTTTCGATCGAATTCCTCTTCGAAGAAATGGAAAATAACATTTAAAATTTATCCTAAATTTATAATAAATTTATATAAATAATTATTTTTGACCAAGATACTTATTTTTTATTATTTTCGTCTCTTCATTGTTGACGATCGATTGATAAATAAACATAAAGAAAGTACGAATACTTTTTTTGATTAATAATAATAGTAAGTAGAAGATAAGAGTAATTTTTAAATTCTAAAATCTACAATAATACAATGATGAACCACTTTCTCGATTGCTTGGAAGAAAGTTTAAAAATCAAGTAGGTTTAAAATTAAATAAATGTAATACTGTGAT
>NW_006263547.1:254871-264234 GCF_000469605.1 Apis dorsata | reverse complement strand
AATGACAATAGTCGCGCAGTTAAACGATATTTAATACTAATTATTTGTTACGTTATTCAACGAAACATTTATAGCGCTTGTGCACTTGTTCCCGGATATACATCGTCGGAACAGCAACAACAACAATCTCCTTTCGGCCATTTTTTCTTTATTTTATGATTCGTGAAATTTCGTTCAAGTTTCGATCGAATTCCTCTTCGAAGAAATGGAAAACATTTAAAATTTATCCTAAATTTATATAAATAATTATTTTTGACCAAGATACTTATTTTCGTCTCTTCATTGTTGACGATCGATTGAAAAATAAGCATAAAGAAAGTACGAATACTTTTTTTGATTAATAATAATACGAAGATAAGAGTAATTTTTAATAATTTTTAAATTTTAAAATCTACAATAATATAATGATGAACCAGTTTCTCGATTGCTTGGAAAAAAGTTTAAAAATCAAGTAGGTTTAAAATTTAAATAAGCATCGATCTTATGGTCTTGGACGATTTCGATGCGAGTGACAAGGGAGAGGCAGAGGGGGAAGAAAAGATAGAACTGTCTTAGTGGAACAGTTGCGGGCAGTTCGCCAGTTGCGCTAATCGCTAATGCATTCTTACGTCTTGTGACGCTCGATCGATCACACCTGAGAAATCTAAGCGATATTTTGCGACCCTTTGAGATCAGGTATGTTGACATAACGCGATCTCGGTGTCTCGAATTTCTTCCAGTACTTGATTAAAACTCTTTGTTAAGATCTACGTTTCTTCAGAATCTATTTTCTGGTGCTGGTTTTAAATAACTCTTAACTTCCCTAAGAGGAGTCGAAATCATTCTAAAATTCTTCTATATTATTCCATTCGTATATGGGCGATGTAATGTAACGATAATTTTTTAGAATAATTCGTGAAATTATAAAATTCGCATTCCTTCTTCTCTCTCGATACGAATTATCTTTGCTAATTATTACAACATTAATAATAAGAAATAACATTTTCCATCTCTATACACCTCTATAATATTTTCCATCCGATAATTCTTCCACAACGATTCTACCATCGCGAATCTCAATTTCATAGCCACGATTCTCCCTTTTTTTTCAAATTAAAAACGGCAAAAAGAGAGGGGGAAAAAAAAAAGATAGAAAAATCCACTCTACCTGTCTCTATTGTACAAAGAAAAAATTGATTCGTGCATTATAATCACGGGATATAAAATTACGAGAAAGATAGAGAGAGAGAGAGAGAGAGAGAGATAGAGACAGAGAGGATAACGCGTTATTCCAATCATCCATCCATCCACTTTCTTCTACCTCGTACACGAAACAGGAGACAGAACAAACATTTTTCTTTTTTTTTTTTTTTTCCAACGATACATACGTACAATTTTAATGAAGACCCTCCCCTTGGATCGAGGATATTCATTAACAGGACAATTTTATCGAATGTAATATATTTCCACGCATTAAAGGGCGCGCTTAAATTCCAAAAGAACCATTTTAATTAGCGTCGTTTCGACGTTCATTTAATTCGCGTATTTTTCCTCCGTTTCTCGCGCCCACGGATTTTGGTCTAATTAATCTGGGGACCCCTCCCTCCCTCCCTCCCTCTCCTCTGATGCTCAGGGGAACCGGAGTGAAATTGCATATCGCTCCGAGTTATGCCGCCCATTGGACCACCGCCAACGTGCACTTGTTACTTTTATCTGTCGTGTATCGTTCACTCAACTCGTATTACTTAAATTAAACGAACGGTTTATACGGTTTCGAATCACCGCTTCTTCTTTTTTTCTTCTTTTTCCTTTCCTTTTTCATTTCTTTTTATTCGGGAATTTAATCTACATTCTTTGTGCGTACCCGCGCGTGTCATTAACCGACCTCATGGATCTCGTCGACGATCGAGTATAACCCGAGGAATATAGAAAATACGGGATTTTTTTCCTTCTTTTCTTTTTATTTTTCGAGATGGAAAGAATCGATTTCGAAGAATATTCGTGGTATAATTGGATCAAGAAAGAGGATCTATTTTATTATTTCTTTTTTTTTTTTTTAGTTGAATGGTTACGATAGTATTAAATTGTTAATAATAAAAATCTGCTATAGACAGGTTTTCTATTGAGTTGTTCCTTCAGCGATTAATCGAGATGTTATGAGAGATGTTCCACGTTTCGAATTAATTTTTGATAATTGCAAAGTGACGATGAATAGTCTCATGTATTATCAAATTAAATAATCAACAAAACAGTTAAAAGTTACAGAAATTGCAAAAGCTTTACAATTACAATCGATACAACAATTTCAAATTATACCAAGCGTCTATAAAACTAGGAATTCTTCTCTTTAAAAATTTCCCACCTTATATATTCGACATTAATTAAAAAAAAAAAATTCCAATAATCTCATCGTTCCTACATCCAATCTTGAATCAAAAAAAAAAAAAAAAGAAAGAAAGAAAAAGAGACGAAAAATCTCGAAAAAAACGAAAAAAAAACATAAATAAAAAAAAAAAAATTCCAATACTCTCATCTTCCCTACATCCACTCTTGAATAAAAAAAAAAAAATCCCAAAAAACCCCCCGTCCCCCACACCAAATCTAAAAAAAAAAAAAAAAGAAAGAAAGAAAAAGAGAAGAAAAATCTCGAAACAACCGAAATCAAAACGTTTATTATTACACACCCCCTCACATCCCACACAGTTGCATTCGCCTGTTCGGTCGCGCGTGAAGGGTGTCGTCGAAACGTCGCCGGCCACGGGGTTATATATCCAATAAAGGTGGAATTGCGGGGGTGCAAACATGAGGTGAGGTGAGGTGTACGTGGAATCTACGCATTGATGTTTAATGCAAAATTCAAATCGTATCGCCACCCCTCCCGCCGCGTCAAGATACCCTCCCTCTTTCGTTCCTCTTTCCTTCTACGTTTCCACGATGCGGAGGGCAACATATGACGCAATCTTGGCAGGCATTGTCAGGGAACCGGAGACATCTTTAATGTATGAGATGGAGGGGAGGGCGGGCTAGCTGCCACCGGTAATTGTCACTGTGTCGATCCAGGGAGGAGGGGAGGACGTGCAATCTCTCGTTTCCATTTTGCGTAGAAATTTCGTACGCCACCCCAAAAACTCTCTCTCTCGTGATTTTCGAAAGTTTCGATGTGAACGTGTCTGATTCTTCGACTCGAAATAGTGATAATGAAATTTGGTAAAACGATTGAAGTAAAACAAAAGATGTATTAATCAATGATCAATTGATATCTCGATAAAGTGGATCAAAAGAACGGATAAATATAATAATACAGAAATCATTCAGTTTGCCAATCAATTCGCCTTTGGACTACTAATTGTTTTTAATTTCCTTTAAGATATCGTGAAATCTTGAAATCTTGTAGAGATTCAAAAAATTTCCAGAACAAATTATCGAGAAAAATCCAGAAACTTTACACCAACCATTCTATTATTTCTAAATACCGTTATTCCTAATATTCCTCACTCCTCCCTAGAACGAGAATCAAAATAATTTCAACAAATGTAACGAGTCTCAATATAATCTAATCCAAGTTTTTAATTCAGATCGATAACGATTCTTTTTTGCAATTATATTTGAATTTGGTCCAACAATTTTGCACGCGTGTACACGGCTCTGTTTCTCGCTTTGTTTCGCAACGAAAGGGATGGCTGTCGTTGCCGCGACAAACGTCGTCGTCGATACTCTCCCCGCAACGGGGGTGGAGAGGAAAAGGAAAAATTTATTGGCGCGCCGTTTCCTTTTTCACCGAGCTTTATTGGCCGGTCTCCTCCTCCTCCTCCTCCCGTTTTCCCTTTTTACTCGCCGGATTTTCGAGGGCGTTTCTCCTCTCGTCTCGTTGCTTGACCCGGTTTCCAGCCTTGCTCTCCTCTCCGCGTTCTTGGCGCCGCGTGCATTGCCTCGTTGAAATATCCCCGATTTTGACGCGGATTGATTCTACCAGAGAGAGGAGGAGGGAGGAATTGAGATTGGTACGGGGCTTGAAATTATTTTGATTCTCGTTGTAGGGAGGAGTATTAGGAATAGCGAAATAATAGAATGGTTGGTGTAAAATTTTGGATTTTTCTCGGTAATTTGTTTTGGAAATTTTTTGCACGAGGAAAATTGAAATCTCTATAAGATTTCAAGGTTTCACGGTATCTTAAAGGAAAGTTTAAAGATTTCTTATGATAATTTTGAATCTTTCTTTTTTTCTTTTGATAATTTAGAATTATCTTTTCTAAAAGAAATTAATATTTACGATGTTCAACTTTTAGCAAGTAAAATTGAGATCTCTCAAAGATTTCACGATACTTTAAAGAAAATTTTAAAGAAAATTTTAAATTCTTATGATTTTGAATCTTCCTTCTTTTTCTTGATAATTTAAAAATTATCTTTTCTAAAAGAAATTAATATCGTTTACGAAAATTTAGCAAGTAAGAAGTAAAATTGAGACGAAAGATTTCAAGATTTCTTATAATAATTTTGAATCTTTCTTTCTTGGATTCTCGACGATTTAAGTGAAAAATATCGTTTACACAATATTCGACTGATGAAAACTTAGCGAGTAATAATATAAAAGTTTAAAGGTTCAACAGACTGAGAAAAAACATTTCTTTTCCTTTTTCTCTTTCATTAAAATATCCAAAGATTGATCTTTCGCCAGTTTCCCTTCCCTGCGTATTATATTTCGCATCTTACTTGGAGTAACTTATACAACGATGATGGTAACTCCCAAGTAAAACAGGCGCGAAAGGATTTCAGGGATGAAACAGGCAGGGAACGTCTGACTTATGGAGCTTTATACTACTAATTCTCCGTTCTAGCCTGTTATAAATCCCTTTATCTGTTGTTCCCTCGCATTTCTCTGTTTTCTTTACCGTTCGCAACGCCTGATATTTTTCCTCGCCCTTCCTTTCCCCTTCCTTTCCCTCCTCAACAATGTAACGTAATTCGGAGCAACGTTAAATCGAAGGAATATTAGCACGGCCGATCCCACGCGGTTTACACCACTCGACGAGAAATGCGGAAAAATTACACCAGTTCTCTCTTTCTCTCTCCGTCTTTCTCTTTCGTGTTCATTTTCTTTTTATTACCTCCTTTCTTATTTCTTTCTTTCGATTCCAATTCGGAAAGGAAACCGACGCGAATTATATTTTCAACCATTTTTTTTTTCTTTCTTTCCTTCGTGGAACGAATGAGATATCTACTTGAAAATCGAGATTAATTTATACTTTTTTCTTTTTCTTTTTTTTATTTTATATGAAAGAAAGGAGGATTACATTTTTCGAAAATGCAAAAGCGTAATTTATTATTCGAATTCGATTATTTTATTCGTAATTCTTACAAATGATTTTCACAAAATATTCGCGTATGCAATATTCGTTGTTAAATAATCAAGGGCACGTAAATTAATAATATATTCCCGAATAATTTTGCGAGCGAGGAAATTTAATCGAGATTGTCGAATTGTCGAAAGAGAATTGGAGAAAATAAAATTCTCGAAAACGGATCGAAGGAAATCTGTGGTAAAATTCAAAAAAAAAAAAAAAAAAGAAAAAGAATCTCACATTTTCACGGTTTCCATAATTCAGCACGAAATCTCTTCGTAATTATTCCAACCCATAACCGCGATATCTCTCACCGCTGTTTCCTATTTCGTTCCTTCAATTTATCTTTAGGATCTCGGCCCCTTGCTAGATCCTTCTTCGTCCTCTTCTTGCCACGGTTTCCCGTATTTCATTCCATTCATCTTCGCCGTTGCTCGCGCTATTCTCCATACACGTGTACGCGGGCTTTTCAGGCCAGATATAGGTGGAGTAAATGAGAGGTGGAAGCGTAGCTTCCACGTCGACACGTGGAATCCCATCGTAGAAAATTACGCGAATTTATACCCACCCTGCTCTCTCGTTTCGAGGTTCATCCGCCCGCGAATTGGACTTTCCGCACTTGGAACAATAAAGAACTCGATTTGTCATACGCCCTGCAATTTCGGTGCTTTCTTCTTTTTATTTCTTTTTATTTCTATATCTATTTATTTTTTGTTTCGACATACGAATAAATCCGTACCGTAATTTTTTCCTTTTCTCGTTCCGAATGTTAAGCTTTTAAAATTATTGCATATATACCGTCATCTGTGTTTTTCGAGTGTTCTCGAGTATTATTCAATATCGTTAAAGAAGAGATGTTCTACTTCGAATTTCATGGATTCATATTGAGATTACATATAATATTAAAATTTTTCCTTTCGAATTAATTAATCTTTCCTCTAGAAAATTTGAAGAAATATTATATTGGTCAATTTACACAAATAATAAAATTGATATAAAGAAAAGAATATATCTTATTAAATTATCAACAATTCGTTGATTCAACTATTAATAATAGAATTGTATATTTGTATCTAACAATGTAAGAAACGTTTGTTGATTAGAGAACTTGAGAAAATATTATATTGGTCAATTTACACGAATAACAAAATTGATATAAAGAAAAGAATATATCTTATTAAATTATCAACAATTCGTTGACTCAACTATTAATAATAGAATTGTATATTTGTATCTAATAATGTTGAGAAACGTTTGTTGATTAGAGAATTTGAAGAAATATTATACTGATCAATTTACACAAATAATAAAATTGATATAAAGAAAAAAATATATCTTATTAAATTATCAACAATTCATTGACTCAACTATTAATAATACAGTTGTATATTTGTATCTAACAATGTAAGAAACGTTTGTTGATTCGCATAAACTCAAACAAAAAAAAGGATTAAACAATAAAAATCGATTTCGGATTGAAAAGATTCTCGCGAATTCCTCGAGTCGAATATGCTGGAATAGCAGGTTTTGAAATATTTTATAGCTCGGCATATCGTCTCCGCAGAGGCGTCGCGAATGAAATTTTGAAAAGCCACCGTTGTTCCCACGGAAACAACGAATTTTCTTCACGCGAATTAGGGGACACCTTGTACGAAGCCAATTCTCAACGGCTCGGCCCCGTGGGAGAATATATTTCCTTTGTTTTCGAACGAAAGCAGCGGTTGAAACGCGGTTTTATCGGGATGACACCATTCCCCCTTTTCATCGAGTGGAATTACATTGTGGAATCAATTGGGAATAAAAAAAAAAAAAAGAAAGAAAGAAAAGAAAAGAATGGATATTTGAAATAATATATGGAAAAAATTGTTAATTTCAAAAATTGTTAATTATGGAAAATAAATGGACGAAATAACGATCAAACGTGAGAAATACTTTCGTTTCAAAAGGAAATTGCGGTTACTGTTGTCTCTATAACCGAGGATATTTTTGAAAATAATATTCACGTGAAATAATCGTAGATTGTTTTAAACAAACGTGGGTTGGAAAGTGTTTCGTTAAATATTCGTGAAATAAAACGAATTCCTTCGTTCGAAGTAATATTTCACGTGGTTTACATTTGAGGAACGTTTCCATATACGCACGTGTAATTGCAATATTTATTAATCGTAACAATGTGAAATATTTTTTCGTCTTTCGAATACAAATAAATATACTCACTTCCAAGTACAAAAGATTAATTTTAATCCACTTTCTAATCTGTTTTGAATTTATATACGTAATAAAGGCGAGCCTCGTAATCTCGTGTATTTATATTCGAACTAAATGTCACGCGATCAGTGTTTCGATTCCGTCTCGTCTTTGTTTTCCTTTTCGAATCGCCGTGCGACGTAGCGAGCTCAGTCGAACAAAGGCATCGGCACGGTTCGCATCTAAATAACATTCTTCCTATTTATTAAACGTACATCTTTTACCATAATCAAACCATTCCACTAATACCATTCTTACTCGACGAAAGGAGCATTCGTCACAAGAATAATATCCCAAAAAAAACGATCATCCTCGAAAATTCTCCAATATAAAACACCTACGCGTAAAATATAATCGCTCTCGATCGATAATTAGATACATTTCCAAACGAGAGTTTATTTCTCTCCTTCCAGAAGCAGGAAAAATTCTCTCCCGGATGGTGGATCTCTATAAATTTCAAACTCTCTACGGACTTATTACCCTCGGCCAATTGGGGAGGTTACTTCCTCCAAGTCTTCCCTCCCTTGGCAAAAATTAACGCCGTCTATCGGATTATTCCGTCGTCTTACTCCACCCGGAGAGGCATAATCTAATTTCTTCTGCCCGGAACAAACCTTCGTTCCGTGCGTTTCACCGAAAGCTGGTGGAGAGGGAGGGAAGGAAAGAGAGAGAGAGAAAGAAAGTCCAAAAGAGAGGAAGAGAGAGAGAGAGAGAAAGCCCAAATCGTGCTTCGAGTGAGAACGTATACGAGTCCTTTTTTTGCGCGTGTATTTTCTTCTATGCGTCTGTACGAGCAGTGTATTCGCGTGTTGTTGTTGTTTGCATTGAGTGAGAGTACGGGTTAGGGGTCGTCTTGTACGAGAGGCAAATTATATTAGTCCCTTGGGATTTTCTGACGCGCCGTTACCTTAGCACGGCTTATACCTTCTACCCTGAAAGATGCGATACGAAACGATATTGTTGGTCAAAGAAAGAAGGAAAGGTTCTTCTCGATTCGAATTTGAACCGATCGGTGTCTTTAATTATGTATCGAAAGGGGTTCGAGTTTAGTTGTTAAAAAAAGGGGGAGGGGAAAAAAGGTTTCTCGCTTGTATTACTCGTCGCGTTAATTAATCGCTCGGGGCGCGATTTGGAATCTCTTCTTCGTCGATGCTTTAGAATTTTCTTTTTTTCGAGGAGGAGGAAATAAAATGGGATTATTCTTTCGTCGAATTGTTCGCACAGATTTTCAATTGTGACGAGTGAAAATTAATAGGGGAATTTCTCTTAAGAATTCTTTATCGCAGCGATCCATGGAAAAGTATATATTTCTTTTTATTTTTCAGTGAAATTTTAATGATTAATAATTCTCATTTTTTTTAAAGAATCGTTCACGTGCGAAGTACAATAGATCGTACAATAGTAATTGTACTTTCACGAGTCTCCGCGTGCAATAATTTCACGTATAAAATTTCAAGTAAGAATTAAATCAAATTAAAACGATAATATTCAATCTCCCTCCAAAAAAAGCTAGAAAGCAACCAAAAAAAATTCCAATAAATCCCATTTCTCTCTTTCTCTCTTTCTCTGAAAAAAGACTGACAAAAATCTATCTCCCTTTCAAACGAGCAAAAGCGAATAGTTAATTTGCATAGAAATCTTAACGTTGCATCCCCTCTCCCTTCCCAAAACCTCGATCCCTCGCATCAGAGTAGGCGCACAATAGAATTCTTAGGATATCGTTAATTGAATCCGTTCCAATATTATTTTCCTAACTTCATCTCATCCGTTTCCCTCCGAGTTGTTCCCTCCCGTGATT
>NW_006263547.1:247873-254740 GCF_000469605.1 Apis dorsata | reverse complement strand
AAGAAGAAGAAGAAGAAGAAGAGCGATAACAATGGTAAACGAATGGAATGGCGTTTCGTTTCGAATGGTGTGCAGGTGCACGTGTATCGAACGGAAGTTATAAAATTATGAGGGGGGAGAGTTTGACGAGGGTGAAATCACAATGCGCTATTTTATATCGGGATAGCGTTGAATAATTTATACAACTCGTGACGCGAACGAAATCAGCTCATCATTTTAGCCCTCTCCTCCTCCCCCTCCCCTTCTTCTCATTCAATTCGGGATCTATTGTAAAGTAACCATTAATAATATCTTCTAGGTCACGTTAACCGTTTTACCCACCACCCCGGCCCAACTATTAATCAGAGTTATTTCCATTTATATCATAATTTCGCGGACGCCCCGACCACCGGCCACGCGAGATAATCTGCATGTGAATATAACGAATTTGCACCTGCGTTTACGAAGTGTTTCGTTTATTCGCCTCGTGTGTGTGTGTGTGTGTGTGTGTATACTGAGAGAATCGGTGAAATTTATTAAATCGTGTTTATGAGGTTATAAAACTTCTCCCTGAGGTATGTAATTCATTTACTTTTTCCCTTATTCTTTTTTCTTTTTTTTATCATTGCGAAATTTACGAGTGGAGAAATATCGTGTTACGGGTGTTCCTCTTCTTTTTTAAAGATTAAAAATTTCAAGTCAAGAGAGCGTTGCATGAAACGAATCGGAATTTAATAATGACATTTTTCTCCCTTTACTCGATCTTTTATTCCGCGTTGTTTCGAAACTGCCATTATATAAATCGTTGCTCAAAACGTTCGCGTGATTTTATCCGACCTATGCTGGAAATTTACACGATGTTACACGAGCCTCGTAACCGTAACGTCGTAAACTAGAAAACGATGTTATACAGTTTCAAAGTTACCGAACTTCGGCCTTCATCTTTTTTTCTTTTTGCTCCAGTGAAACTCTGACGGCTTCCTGCACACGTAGTATCTTTCATATTCATGTCGAGTGACGCGTAACGAAATTCGATCGCCGATGGAATACTTTCTTCTTTCGTTATTTATTTAATAATTAAAATAATAAGTTAATTAACAAATAATATGTGTATATATATATATATATATATATCGATAATCTCAGTCAGGCGAGGAGAGAATATAATTTAAGAAAACTTTAGAGAAGTTGTTCGGTTCTTGCAATTAACTTGAACCGAACTTCATTCCAACTAATTCCTTACAGAACTCTATAAAGTCACTTACAATTATGCCGCATTAAATTTGCAGAAGTAATATCCCTAATATATACGCCGCGTTTGAGCTTTGCCGTGTTTGAATAAAATCTTCGAGAAGAAAATGTCTTATTTCATTTGTTAAATTAGTTTGATACTTGTTGCAACGATTATTTTATATTCTTCCATTCGCTATAGAAATACAATTTTCCTTTTGATATCCAGTTTTCTGTATCGCGATTATTTTGTCGTTAAATCATCAAAACGTTTTCTTCTTCTTCTTCTTCTTCTTCTTCTTTTTTATACTGGTGGTAATACATAAAATAGTAAGTATAAATAAATAAAATAAAAATTAGAATAATATTAATATTTGTAATTGTATTTCTATGTAAAAATTAATACAGATTTTGTCAATCGTATTTTTCACAGTTTCAGAATATCATAAATGGAATATTATTTTATGCCAACCGAATCGCATACATAAACGATCAAGTGTACGCGCGGCAATTAATTTATTACTCCCCGCCTTTGAAACATTTAACCCTAACTGACGATTAATTACCTCAAACATAATTCCCCGAGGACTTAGGACTTTTGTTGTGAACAAGGTACTTGCTTTAATGAAGCTAAAGTGCAAGAGAATACAAGTTATTAACATCCGTGCATAGAACACACTTGATTAATACGTTCTAGATATACGAGTTGGTGAACATGAAATTCGCAACATCAAATCAAAATCCGCATCCCTTCGACGGAATTTTATTTCCCTCCCCTTTCTCTCGCCCAACGGCTTCAATCTTCGTTAATATCTTTGTAACTTTTTCAGAAAATTTACAGTACATAAAAATTAATTCCTCAACTTCCAATTAATTGCAAATTCTGATAAAATATTATCTTCTTCTCTGCAGATAGAAGATATCACTAAAAGTAAAATTTTTATCTACAATTTTATCTACAAATTTACAAATTTAGTTCGATTAAAAAAGATATTATTTTAAAGAAAATTAATCGAAGAATCAGGGAGGAGATAATCGGGACGGGAAATCGGTAAACATTCGCGAATCGATCGACCTTATCCTTCTCCCATATTTCAATCGGAGGGGAGGGATCATATTTCATTCATCGATCGGTCGATTTACACCGCGCATTCAATTACCGATCGCGCCGATTATCGTACACGCGCGTTTGCATTCCGATCGAACGTACCTGATCAATCGTCGTTTGCACGTTTGCAGAGCTCCACTTTCCGCTTTCTCTCCCCGCCATGTTTTTCTTGGACGGAAGTTGTTCGAGTTCCAGGATGAGGGAAAGGCCGATTATGGCGTAATTTCGTTTGCAGCAATGATTTTTATCTCGTTTCATTTCCATCGATATTGTGGATGAAATATTACAATAATTATTTAATTAATTTGCTTATAGAAGATGCATCGTACGATCTGAAGTCTTTTGGAAAAGCAAGCAGTATAACTTTTTCATTCTAAATAAAATCAAAAGGAGAAATATTAAATTCTGCTTCGAGAACATTATAAAATAAAAATATTTCTTTTTCCAGTTGTTCGGGAGAACCACAAATGGTTTTTTACTAGCATAACATTGTCTGAATGAAGTTCTAGTTAATTCCAATCAATAGACTGTTAATAAAAACGATTTACGAAGAATTTTATCCTAAATTAAAATTAAAAAACATATTTTCAATATCTATCCCAACTTATGAAAAAGGAAACATGCATTATCCAAATAAAAATTGGAAAATAAGAGAAAAAGATAGATAATATCAGACGTTAAAAAAGCATTCGTTCATTGGTGAAGCAAAAATTCCAAATATCACGAGATCAAGAGACATTTACGCTACGCATACTCATTCAACAAGCGTCGAAGCGCACTGCCTCTGCAACCAACTTCCAACGCCTCCTCGCACTTTGTTTCCCCGCGAAATTTTCCCTTTTCCTGTGTGTTCTTCGCGGGAAAACGCGTTCACAACGCGCACACCTCCACTCGTAACTGATGCACCCCCGAGGCGACCAGTCGACGATCGGTCCGGCAGTTTCGTCGCTTCGAAACACCGACCCCGTTGGACCCTGTTGAAAACGTTTTGGGAACCAAAACGGAAGCACTCCTCTTCACCCCCCTCGAAAGTTGGAGGCCACGCGCGCGGGATAAATCGTCGAGACACACGCCGCAACTGACGTGCAGGGTTTCGCCCGAGTTTTCGAACAAAGCGGACGATTTTCACGCGAACGCTTCGAGGGTTGGACCGATTCCTCTCGTTCGGCTAGGAAACGACGCGGGTGGAGATCGAAGGCACTCGATGCTTCTGAGCGTTTTCGATTCTGCGGAGGGATGGGGCGGAGTTTGAAAGTTTTTGGAATTGGAGGGATTGTGAGTACAAAGTTTCTTCGTTTTTCTTTTTTTTTTTTTTTTTTTTTTTGGAAAATTTAGATACAATTTTGGAAATTTCGTGTCGAAGTCGGTTTGCTCGAAAGAAGTTGGGGGTGGATATTTTGGAAGGAAGGATTTTTGCAATGAAAGTTGTCTTGCCTTGGAAATCGTAAATTAAAAATTGAGGTTGTATATGTATATATATATGAATGTTATTTCAATCCTTTCATTCGATTAATTTTTTTTTTTAGAAATTCATCGAGCGAAGCTTCGTGTATTCGATTTAAGATTTTAATCGCGTTTAAACATCGTCGCAAAATCAATATTTCCGCGGTTTCGAATGTAAAATTAAGTCAGTATTATTCGACTCTTCGTATCTGTAATTCCAATGACGACATTTATCTTGGTACGGTTATAACTCGTTGCATTAAGTAATTGCCTTCTTATTTGATTACAAACGATCAGGAAAAGGGATGTTACCCTCTTAAAATACACAAAATACTTTCTTGTAATATAAATTTGATCATCTTACGAAACAATATATTTATACATTCGTTTCGTTCATTCAAAGTATATTCAAAATATTTAACCCGTGGCATCGAGTACTTGCAAACATCTGATGAATTTATCACAAATATTGACAAAAAAAAAAACACTATACCATTAATATAATTGTGTTTCGATAAAAGGGATGCAATCCTCGAATAGAGACTGTCGAGACAAATTGAATTTGTCAAAACCAAACAATGAATGAACGAACGAATGAATGAATGTATAAATAAAATAAAATAAAATAAAATAAAATAAAATAAAATAAAATAAAATAAAAGATTAAATTAAAAAAACAAAAAAGAAACGATAAAACTTGTCGATAGCACAAAATCTAGCTATCACGAAAATTTAATGTCTTTTGCCAATTACCGGAAATGCATCCTGCATTATTTTATTATACCTGTCAGTATCGGATGATACTCGTTGTACCCGCGAAAATTTCCAACCCCGTTATTATCGCGGATGATTTAATCATCCCCCCGGTTATTAATGCACGCTATTAACATTTTATTTTCATTATCTAATTCCCCGTGAAATCACCGCTAATTAAAAGTGCTTGTCGCGGAGTGCAGTTATGCACCCACTGTGTTGTAACAATTACCGTGGAGTTTGTAATTAACTTGGAGCATTTGTACAGCTTTAGAAAATATATTATTTATTTCTTTTTTTTTTTTTTTCCTCCTTTCTTTTAAACTCCATTGTTGCACACAAACGCGTTGAAAGGCGTAGGTAGGAGGTCGAAATAATTAAAAAAAAAAAAAAATATTTCAAGTAATGACAGAAACATATCTGTGACGCGTTTCTAAGAGTAATAAATTAATCTTAAATTACTTTGATTACGTTAAATCGTATCGTTTCTTTTTTTTCTTTTGTTTTCAATTATTTTTAATTATTACATGTTTTTTTTTAATTGTTGATTTACAAAAATTGAAACGTTAAATTGATATATTTTCATAAATAATAAGAGAAAAATTTTATAAGGGTGATAGTTTCCTTTTCCTTTTCTCTATTTGCTTACGAATATTAAATTAAATTATTTATTATTTTCGGTTCTATCATTTTGTGATTTTTAATCTCGTAAAAAATACGAGTGGAATATTACAATACCTCCTACTAAAATCGATTATTAAATTGTAAAATTAATATTTTACAGACATTTCTTTCTTTTTTTAATTTTTCGAATCTCGAATTTCGAAAATGACGCGAAACTTGATCGAAATTCATTGGCGTTAACGATAAGGGGATTTCAGGATTTCGAAATTCTACATCCGTGTCATTTTATTATCCTTATCAATGTCAACGTTCAATTAGAATCATTTATCGCATACCGTTGCAAACCGTGCTAGATTTGACGCATTAGCTCCCCGTGAAATTTAATAATACTCGAGGGCGAATTTTTATTGGTGCTTGAACCGTAAACGGCCTCGCCTCGCCTCGCCTCGCCTCGCCTCGCCTTGCCGCGATATTGTCGTGACGGTATGCAGGGTAATCTATCAAGAACAAACCACTTGATCAAATTTCTCATGATTAAGGGGATGAAATTTTTTTCTTTTTTTACGCGGAGACGGAAGGCTTGGATCTTTTTTTTTTTCTTCGAAGGTGATGGAATCACAGGTATTTTTCTAGTGTAATAAAACAATGTGCGCGTAATTATTTATTATTTATTTTAATTTAGAAGAAATTAATGAATTAATACCTCGCAATTTTTAAATGATACGGTAGAAATGGTGGAATCTGTAGCGTTTTCAATCATGAAATTTAGAGTCAGGTTAGATAAATAAAAATTTTTCAAAGCTTTGAAAATATTATTTCTTGATGGTATTTTTTTGATATTTATAAATCGTGAAATGTAGAATTTATTCTTCGTCCGATTCGTGAGAATTTCACGTATTTTGATATCACTTGAAAAAGATTGGAGAATGATTTTGGTCGAAAGATCTTCTCACCTCGCGGGACACGGGTTGTTGTATCTTTAACAACGAAGGGGATAATTACGCATTCTATTTTAGCCAAAGCACGCGGTACAAGAATACGAGACCCAACTGTGCTGTTCCACCAGAATGAAAGTACACCGCTTTCCGTGGTGGCAACTGTAAATGAAAAGTGCTTAAACTAACTGAAGCCAAAAATCGCTATGTCATTAATAAAATTACTATTCACCGATAGGACAATAAATCCCGAATCTAAGGAAATTAATCGAATGATTATAGAATAAGAGCGAAGAAATCAAGAATAAACTCATACATATTTTTTTTTCCTCATTTTATCAAAAAATCATCCCTTAAATTTTTGGATACCTATAAAAAAAAAACATCGACGAAAAATAGAACAACGATGATCGTACAAATTGTTAAATATTCCACCAATTCACCATACATTTTAAAAGAATTTTGGAATGTAAATGAAGTGGCTCGTGCGTGTAAATTGGAAACGTTTTTTATTCCAATTAAACATTTTGGAATGTAAATGAAGTATCTTGTATCTCACTGTGGAAAAAAAAACTCCCCCGTAAATAAATTGGAACGTTCTTTTTTTTTTTATTATTGTTAAACAACTTCGTTTCAACCAAATCTATCCAATTACTTAAACTAACCAACTTGATCGAAATAATATATTCGTGATGTTTGAAATATTTGCACGACTCGATACACTTTCTTCAATCTGACTAATCCCTCGATTAATTTTTTAGAAAAAGGATGATTAATACACGGATCCATTTTACA
>NW_006263547.1:246137-247699 GCF_000469605.1 Apis dorsata | reverse complement strand
TTTTTTTTTTTTTTTTTTTTTTTTTTTTTTAGAGTGGGATCTCGAGGAAGTGACAATTATCAGATTAAAATCTTGACCCCGGTGTTCGAGGACCCGGTGGAACGTCTTCCCTTTGCTCCGAGCTCCACTGGTTTGTGCAGTAGAACAAATTTTGCGAATCTTTGATTTAATTAATTCCTTTTGGGTCGCGTTTAAAATGGTGGAAAATTAACGTGACGAGGAAGACGAGAAAGAGAGAGGGAAAAGAGATTGATCTTGCGAAAACGAGGAGAATATTTTATCAAAGGTAGCGATTAATTTAAATTCGTTTTCTTTGAATATTATTATCGGATTCTGTTCAAAGAATCTGTTTACCATCGATACCGTCGATAATTGTTGTATAATTAATGAATTGTAGGACGAGCGAGGATCGTTTCGATGATTGGATTACTCGATCATTGTAAGTATAGTGAAGATTTAGATAAAATTTATTCTGTTTTTTTTTATTCTAGGAAAGTTGTTCTAAGGAAATTTTAAATAATCTTATAAGATAATTATTTATACCAATAAATTACTTTGAGAGGAATTATAAGAACTGCATTCAACTAAATCTGAATAACGAATGCTAATTAACCATACACAAGAATTACTTTAATTAAACCCAACATCGAGTAAATATACCTTCTTCTTTTTCGAGTAATTATTAAAACCTAATACATAATTAAATTTCTTGGATATATATACGTACCCTAATTTTTTTCTTCTTCAAGTAAATATCAACTCTATATACGTTGAAGAGAAGAACTCTATATATATATATATATTTTCTTTAACGCATTGCTCGAAACCACTCAGAGATAAGTAAACGTCAAGATTAATCTCGAAACGAGATCGTACCTCGAGATCACCTCGAACGTATATAATCGTCAATTTCATAAATGGTTGAACGTGTGCGCAAAAAGAAAAAAGAAAAAAGAAAAAAGAAAAAGAGAGAAGAAAAAAGGGAGAAAAAAAACGAAAATAACACCACGTTGACGTTTCCCCTGTAATTTTAAACATATGCACCGTGTTGGATTACATCCAGCAAACCGAGTTATAGTTGCACATCGTGGTCGCTCGCTCGATTCGAAATAGAATGACTCATAGACAAAGACCTTGTTCTAATTCAAAAACGAAACACGGAAAAGCTGTGGACCGTGTCCGAGTCACTTCGCGGATTTTACGAGACACGTTACGCTCCCGGTTTATTTCTGCACGGGCAGAATTTCAGAAAGGTGTTAAATACCGTGACGGATACGATAGAGCGGCCATTTTCTTGCGTGCGGAAAATTGATACCGTGGCGCGCAATTCTCGTTTTCCCAATTTTACCAGAATTTAATATCTCTTTTTTTTTCTTTTTTTTTTTTTACATTCTTACTCAAATAGAATTCGAAATATATATATATAGAAGAGAATTCTGCAATATTTATTGGATACATATATTGAATAAATATCGCAGAATTCTCTTCTCAGCTTCTTTCCAAACATATTTAACACGAGACGTTATTAAATGAAAAAAGGTAAAAAAAATATAAACTCAAAC
>NW_006263547.1:244246-245933 GCF_000469605.1 Apis dorsata | reverse complement strand
AAAAAAAAAAAAAAAAAGAAATTCAAATCGAATTGTCTGAAGAAAGTAAAGAGCGAAGTAAGTATCGCCTGTTTTCCAAACGAGCGACGATAATCGAGGATCAGGGTGTAATCGAGGTATCATAAGTGGCGTGGGCAATTAGTATTCTCGTACAGCCATCGTCAGCAGGCTTGGATCCGCCGTTCTAAAGACCCGTTTCGCGACTCTATCTCGTCTCGAGAAACTAATTCGACGAAAACCATAAGAACGGACGTTTGGCTACATCCCACGGCATTAAGGGTGTTCTCACGCGCGTATCTCCCGAGGAGGGGGAGTGTCGCGGCGAGAGGGGGGCGAGTCAGCGGGTTTCCGAGTCGTCGTCGCCTGGAAATAGCTTTGGCAACGAGAGAAGACGCGCGGTGCCGTCTTGCTTCATAAAATGGGAGATCGCTAACGTGTTGCTTTTTCAAACCCCTCTCCTTCTTCTCCTTCTCCTTCTGCTTCTCCTTCTTCTTCTTCTTCTCCTTCTTCTTCTTCTTCTTCGTCGACGTCGCGCCTCGTTCCGCTTCTCGTCCTGCACACCGGCTAATATAGATCATACCGCTAACGAT
The DNA here is from genome assembly GCF_000469605.1 of Apis dorsata. Lineage (NCBI taxonomy): Eukaryota > Metazoa > Arthropoda > Insecta > Hymenoptera > Apidae > Apis > Apis dorsata. The sequence goes on along the minus strand of NW_006263547.1, from coordinate 245,343 downwards.
TCCTATTAGAGTTGTCGTTTGCCTCGTAATAACCGAGACTTTGTCGAATTTGTCGAATTTGGCTGGTGGTCGAGGGACGTTTCTTCGCGTTTCTTGATTTAGAGATTGGATTCGCGTATATTTATTTAAGAATTGCGTAATTTTTCTTTTCGATCAATATTCCGTTCATTATTATCGTATCGATCGAGGTATTAGTTTTTTCGATATTCTCGAGTTAAATTTTTTTTTTAATTTGTTAAGTAATGTTGGAACGATTCGAAGTCAAGTCGAAAATTCGAAAGATCGATGCTACTGGGTATAATTATCTTTTCGATGATCGAATCACAAGTTGATGTTATTGGTGATTGATAGTTTGAATCGAGTTAAATCGGGGGTTACAATCGATTCTATGGAAAGGAATTAAGATTGACTAAAAGATTTAAAATAATGCATCCCCTCTCGTTATTATTCGGATATTCCATGCGCAACGTTTCTGAATCCCGTCTCTTACGAAAGGGAAGTTAAGGGATAATTAATCACCATGCTGCAGGTAATTAATTAATGTTCAATTTAATGGAAGGGTTGTAATTAGTCGAAACGCAAAACGAAATTTATAGAATGTATTTACGTAAGAAATAATTAGGTGCATCCGCCTGGATAATGAAGTAATTGATTCGCATCCATTCACCCACGTTTTAAAAAATGATGAAAATGAATAACGATTAATCCGATTCGTGAATTCGTGAGTTTCAATTCTCGAAATAATTATTTTCTTACGGTTGTTTCGTTATTGGATTCTTCATTAAAATAATTCGTTTTGTTTCACTCGATGACATCTCTTTCTTTTTTTTTTAAATAAGAAACTTTTTAAATTTCGAAATTTAAAAAAAATGAAATTTTTATCAATCCACTTTCTTAGCTTCGAACATTCTCAAGTCAAGTGTGTGTTTCACCATATCCTCATCGTCATCATCATCAATCGTATCCTCGAATTATACAAAAATCGTCCAAGACAATCGAAGGATTAAGAAAATTCTTTCGTTCGCGAAAATTCTTGTTTACCTTCGTTCATTATGCGAAACGCGATTTCGAGTTATTTTTCATCAGCTCGAAACGAA
>NW_006263547.1:242070-244044 GCF_000469605.1 Apis dorsata | reverse complement strand
AGATTTTTTTTTTTTTTTTTTATTCTCGACGCGTGCGCGTTGCAAAAACACGGAATTTCGTTAAGTATCGCTATTTTGAAACTGTAGATCCATTAAAAACATCGTGTACAATGGTTCAAAACCCGTAGATTCTCGTTGTCCACTCTCAGTCCACCGTGATTCTCCTCTTCCTCTTTCCTTTTTTTTTTCTTTCCTTTTTTTCTCTAGTAATTAACTCGAAAATGCTAACACCGTGGAATATGATGAGCATAACGGTATCGTAAAGTCGGCACTTTTTTAATTTCTTTCCTGTTTTTTTTTTTTTCATTCTCTTTTTAAATCGTGTATTATCTTCTACATATCCCGCTTGTTTAAAATTTTTAGATATCAGGATAATTTTACGTGTATTAATCGAATGCATCGTTTGGTAATGAGAGAGAGAGAAAGAGATATTAATCAATATAACCCTTTCTTTTTATAGAAGAAAGAAATTATTTACATAAATAAAAAATGAGATATAGAGATATAATAGCAAAAAAGATTAATTATCAAGCCTTTGATAGATCTCTTTCAAATTAACACAAGTTTGAACCGAATAATTTCTAATTAACGTTTGATAAAAAACAAAAAGTCCCGTATATTCTTTTGAAAGACAAGAGTTATAACGCAAGGATAATTATAACGATGATCTCTTTTTCTCTTTATTTCGTAACGTTCGATACACAACGTGGCGCGGCCTGTTTGTATTCCTTTCCGCTTCCGTCCATAGTTTGATCGTGTTTGATCGAATGGAAAGGGAAACTATAGAGAGTGAAATGGGACAGAATATGGTAAAAAGAAAATAACTTTATCGAACGCGTTTTAGAAATTTATCGGGATAGCGAAATTCGTTATTGGTGTTGATTGAATGAAAAAGAAAAATGGAAAATTGTCACAAATTATACACGTTATTTAATATTATATTATACAGTTTCTTGAGTATAATTTGGAGGACACATTTTTCTCAAGCATGTTCGAAATTTGTTATTTAATCGAGGAGAATGCTGGTAGATTAATCGTGGTTGATGACGGTTCTGCTAGTGATCGTTTATAATGGGTATCCGATAGATCAAAAGTTTGCCGTATCAATCTGTCTTAACCACGTGCTCGACACGATTAGGCTAATGATTAATCTCCATCACGATTCATAAATGTTTTCGTAATTTCACGTCTAACGTGTGTATCAAGTATAAACTAATTATTATTAACATTTAAATTAAAATCAATTTTTTATTATTTGTGAAATTTGTTTCACAATTCAAATTTATAATTCGATAATTCTTCTCGCCCCTCTCTCCCCTCGATCCATTAATTCTCAAAATTCACGATACAATCTTTAAAGCTTTTAAAATTTAAAACTGCATACTCTGAAAAAAAAAACAATTCGAAAACAATGAATACGTAAAAGCATTCATCTTCTTCGTCTTCATCGTATTCGATCGAATGGAAATTTTCGAAATTTCGACTCGAATCGAAGGAATGCGAGGAACACACCTGTTATAAAAATTTCTCTCTCTAGCGCGCGCGAAGCGAAGCAAGCAAGCAAGCAAAATCTCCCACGAGGCAAAATCTCGACAGTCGTCTCATTATCCACCCCCTCCCCTTCCTCCAGTATTCCCCTATCAACATGAAAAAATTATAAACAGGGACAAAAGAGAGAGAAAGAGAGAGGGTGAGGAAGAAGCCCCAAGGGGGTGGAAGCGGCGAGATCGGGGTTACGCAAAGGCCACGTGTCGGTAATTCCAATAGGAGCCGCTGCTCTCTTTTTATATCCAGTTTCTTTTCCAGCGCTTCGTTAACCTTGCGAGCTTGCGACACGGGCAACAGGCGGTTTCCTCCGCCGCTTCGTTAGACACCGAGGTATGGATGAATGCGCGGAATAATTGAAACAGAGAGGGGGAGAGGAGGGGGTGCTTTAATGCGAATTCTTAATTACGATCCTATGAATACACGCGT
>NW_006263547.1:238960-241777 GCF_000469605.1 Apis dorsata | reverse complement strand
AGAGAGAGAGAGAGAGAGAGAGAGAGAGAGAGAGAGAGAGAGGGAGGATAGAAAAAGAAAAGGGAAGAGGAGGAGGGAAAGAAAGAAAGGCGAGACCTGGTTTCTCCTCGTTGAAGTTTCACCACCCGGGGGTGTCTCGACACCTCCGAAGGATATTTATATAACCCAATTTTCGAACCGGTTCCGCGATGGTAAATAGCGGGGGCTGTGTGTAGGCCACCCTGTCCCTTTCATCCCCCTGTTGTTCGAAAATATTTGCCCGGACAAACACAACCAGACGGTTTCCCATTAACCGGTGTTACCGACGAATCGGAGAGTGAAAGAAAAAAAAAAAAGAAGAAGGAAGAAGGAAGAAAGAAAGAAAGAAAGAAAGAAAAAAAGAAAGGAAGAAAGGGATAGAAAAAAAGGGAGAATGAAAAAAAAGTGGAACTGATCTTTTTTTTTCTCTCTCTTTCAGCCGGAAAGCTTACGGCGCGTTGCAGTGGGAATTTTAAACTGCTGCCCCGGCTGCCCGTTCGAGTGGGCTGGACTTTAGAGCTGGAGGATATACATGGTGAAAGTTTTGGTGAGTGATCATTGAATTTTTTTTCTCTCTCTCTTCCTCTCCTCTTTTTGCCCAACGTATTTTGAAATGTAATAGTAATGTTTGTAATCTTTTCATCTTTTCCGTTTATTTATTTATTCATTTATTTTTCGATGATAGAGAATGAATGTATAATTTTCGATTTGTTTAGTTTCCTCGGTTTTCCCTATACGAATATTTTTTCTATCTTAGAATTTTAATAGAATCACTTATTTACATTCTTCCAAACGAGTATATTCTTATACCTAGGAATACCAAGGAAACAAAAGACACTTTTCACTCCTCTTCCTCCCTGTAAATATTCACAGCCCGTTAATTTCTCGATCGATACATAAAAATTCGCGGTGTCGAACGCTTTTCCCCAGCAACGTTTCAACGAGCAATAATCCTCCTCGCCCGAGAACAGCCTCCCTCCTTTCTCATTCTGAATTTCCATTCCTCGTTTGATCCTCGTTGCCCGCAATTTCCCTGTTCCCCGCCACGTTTCTTAACTCGCCTCCTCGTGCAAGAAAAGCAAGGGGAGGGGGAAAGGAGAAGGCTGGCAAAGCGCGCGGCCTTCCTGTTTACGTGCAAATTTCACGCGTGCATCCCCCTTATTCCAAAGTGCGGGTCGCTTGCGGTTGAAATGCGTGCCACGGAAACGTTGATACACTTTTGCGAGCAAGCGTTGCTCGAACAACGCGTACACCGCGTGTTGGTGTGGGGAACACGCCCAATTCTCCCCGTCCTCTCCATCTAGAACCCCTCTCCTGCCCCTCTTAATGTTGCACAATGCAACGGCACCGGCCTCGCGGTGAATTTCGCGACTCGAGCTCTCCCGAGTGTATATCGGTGGCAAACGAACCGTTTCCAACGAATGTTTCAAAATTACGAATAAAGCTAAGCGTTGCTTCGAACGAGGGTTTACCCAGCCGTGGAAAGGTGGCGCGCAACTTTGCCCCACATCGTTGAATCTAGGTTCTAGGGAATTTTAGGGATTAGGGGAATTGGGCTGGTTGGATAAGCAGATCGTTCTTGCCGTTTCGATCCCTGAAAGAGAGAGTTTCACGGAGTTTTCCAGTTTTCGAAACATCGTGTTTCTTTATTATTAGTAAAGTGTAATCGTAAGTTGGGGTGCTAAAATGTTGATATTTTTGATCTCGCGAGCGGAAAATAGACTTTTGAATTAGATTCGTTAAAATTAGGCGGATGATTATTATTCGTTTCTTTTGATGTACGAGAGAATAATAATATTTCAATCTTATAACGTATGTGTATTTTATATGAGGAAAAAAAAAAGAAAGATTAGAGATATAAGTGTAGCGATAATTGTTGAAATCGTTGGTAAGAAGGAGTAGAAAAATTTGGTAAACGAGTTTACCATGATCTGTCTGTATTTTTTACAAATTTAATCAACGAATCATAACCGGTTCTCGATCGAGAAGTGGCGCGCGTTTAATGCGAATAAATATTAAACGAGCGGTATCCTCGTTTCTTCACAGCCCGTAGGACACATCCGGAATATTATGAATATTCATTAAGGTATAAGCGGTGATAAAAATCGAGCCGAGTATGAAAATGAAAAATTACCCCTCGTATAAATATGGATGCCTGTGTTAATTGTTTGGCCGGGAAGGAAGCGGGAAGAAGAACACGCGTGCGAGACTGTGATTCGCTTCTTTTATTTTATTTTATTTCATCTTTTTTTTTTCATTTTCTCTAGATAGTTTTTATCGAGATTTTCCGCGTGGCAAAGCTAGCGGAAAACAGCACTTTCGCCGATGGAAAATTCATTTGCATAACGTGGATCGATTGGCGTGGAAAATAAAATTAATCCTTTTCAAATATTGATCGTCCACGAACATTTGGAAATATTTCCACCTGTGAAATTCATTCTTCGATCTATCAATCTCAAACATTTGAAATAATAACCGATCTCAAATCTCTAATAATCCTCGATCGAAACACTTTCAAAACAATCAATTATTTCACCAAATATAATTCGACTGTTTTATCTTTGAACACTCTTTCCTTGATATCCCATACAAAGCTCGAATCAAATCCAAAAAAAAAAAAATCTTAACACCCACGACTTAGTATCCAACTCTCGAAACAAGAACCGATCTCTATAATCCTCGATCTACCTGTTTCGAAACACTTTCAAAACAATCAATTATTGCACCAAATATAATTCGACTGTTTTATCTTTGAACACTCTTTCCTTGATATCCCATACAAAGCTCGAATCAAATCCA
>NW_006263547.1:235096-238944 GCF_000469605.1 Apis dorsata | reverse complement strand
AAAAAAAAAAAATCTTAACACCAACGACTTAGTATCCAACTCTCGAAACAATAACCGATCTCTATAATCCTCGATCTACCTGTTTCGAAACACTTTCAAACAAATTTTATCCTCGAAGAAAGCTTTCTTAGGTATCCCATTCGGAATAATACTCTTAAAAAAAATCTTAGCAACTAACAACTTATCATCGTTCGAAATCATGAGATCATCTTCGTCCAAACAAATTCCAACAAACACCTTCAAGCTTGCACCGATTCTCGAATTCTCGAATCTTCTATATAATTCCGAGGAATCCTGAAAAAGGTGGCGATAAGGAAAAATAATATTCAAACAGCCGACAAAGGAAACGAAATTCTATATCGTCGGTGGAAAAATCGGTCCGTGTTCCCGAATCGCCGTGAATCGAGTTATCGTTAGCCCGATGGGTAATGGCTATTCGTCAGCTAGCGCGGAATTGCTTCTCGAAAATGGAGTGGTTGGTTATAACGCGTTATATCGGGTCTAGGCGCGATTTGAAAGTCAAATACCCGCGTGGAAGACGAAAGGGGTTCGTTCCACCGGCACCGTTTCAATCAGGCAGACAGGAAGAGAAGGGGGAGGAGAGAGAAGAGAGGGAGAGGGAGGGAGAGAGTGAGGGATGGGGGAACCCCCGCGAGATCTCAAGACATTTCGTGGCGCGATATCTACTGCTCCTACGTAGACCGCAGACTTCATCCGATTAACGCCGACCCCGGCTCCTGTAAATGCGACCGCCTTGCCAAATTGCCTTATATCCTCACTTAATTAAATTCTAATCGACGCCTCTTCCTTCCGACGCTCACTTTTTGCGTAAAATGCATTTTCTTCCCATTTTTTCTTCTCCTTTGATCAATCTTTGTTAAGTATTACGATTCATAAGCAATCTTGTGCTTTGTATAGTTTGATTTTGATTTTGATTTTGATTTCGATATTCGAACGAGTTTTATTATTTAAGTAACTTTGAAACGACCCTTCGTATCATATCGGGTTTCTTCTTCGTTTTTTCTTTTTCTTTTCTTTTTTTTTTTTTTTCACTAGGATTTTGTAGCCAGTTTCCTTGGTAACAAGCCTTTAGAAAAATAAGATGTTTCTCGTCTTAAGTTGGAACAAAGGAAATCGATGTTTTTCCTTTAAGAGTTTTATACTTTATAAAAGTTGTGCGAGTACCTTGTGTCTGAGTACGTACATTTTTGTTTCTCAATTTTTTATTTTTGGAAAAAATGTATTATTACTTCGGATACTTTTCATTTTATCGATATATTCATTATAAAGTCCTCGATAATAATTATTCTACGCTTCCTCTTCTTCATTGTCTCGAACGAAGGAAAAGTTTTCCTTGAATAAAAATGGAAAATAAAGATCCTAATTTCAGTTTTCTGTGTGCAACACTTTGTTCTTTTTTTTTGTTCGATTTGTTCAACTCTCCACGCATGTTTCTCCCTCGATTCCAAGTCTAGGGGAATTCGATTCGAAGTTCGAATCGTGTCTCCTTTCGACGAGTCCTTCGACGTATCATTTGTTTAATTGCAATCACAAATCGATACATCGTTCTCGCCTCTCTCCCCCTAGGATCGATGTTGATTTTTAATTCGAAGGGATCGTGGCCTCGTTGTTTGAGTTGCAATCGAATTAAGCGAAAGGCTGATTGCAATCGGGGTGTACATTTATCATAAGATTCCTTTCTCGTTATCGCGAAAGAAAAACGGAAACTTTGAGAAGAAAGAGAGAGGGAAAACGTTCGATCAATTTTCTCTTTTTTTTTTCTTTTATTCCCTGAATTTACTTAACTCGAAATTTTAATCTTCTTTTCGTAATTCCTCGAATCATCGATAACACTTTTCACAATCGTTACAACGAAGATATAAAAATTTTTATTTTCCTCATCACGATTTAACGAACGAATGTTTAAAATTTCGGACGGCAAGGGATAAGAGATCGAATCCAGAAGAATCTGAAAAAAAAAAAGATTCCTCGTGATTAACCGATATAATAACCCTCCTCCTTTTAAAAAGAAGAACCAAACACTCGAGTTCCTCCAAATTTCATCCGTGTCTAACCGACCCTGAAACAATCCTCCACCCTTCTCCTCCCTATATATATATATATATATCCAACCGCCGAACTTTCCCTCCTAAAGTTTCCAAGTTCGATTACAAATCCGGATTGTCGAAAAACACCGAACTAATTTCCGACGAATCGAAAATTCAGTAACGTTAAGGTGGAAAACACGATGCTTGGGGAGGAGCTATCGCGTAATCGATTCTCGAGGGGAGGGGAGGAAGGTGAAAAGTAGGTGGGAAGAGCGTAGGCAAAGTGCTTGGGGTTTGTTCGCTTTGTTTCCAGGTGAACGGCTCGCGATGAAGGGTGTTCAGGTGGAAACGCAACTCTCCCTCTCCCTCCCTCTTTCTCTCCCTCTCTGGGCTCCTCGAACGTGATTCGATTTAGCGCATTCCGATTCAAACTTTTTTCCAACGGTAGGAGGGGTGGAAACCTCTGGCCGAGCATGCCGAGGTGACAACTCGCCGCGAATAATTTCCGTTTGATTAAGGAACCAGAAGGGGGGAGGAAAGGGACGGCTGGAATCCAATATTCGCGGTGGACTTGGCACGCGTGGAAAAAATTCGCGGGGTGGAGGAAAGGAGAAAAAAAATGGGGATCCTCGACGTGTCCACCCTTTCTGTTTCTGGGAGGAGGGGGAAGGAGAGGCCCCCTCTCTCTCTAATTAAATTAAATCGGAACTTAATTTCGATGGGAAACGTGTCGACTAACTGGCTTGGAAAAGATTTGTGCGAGTGGGGGACGCGATTGCACGTTGCCCGATGATGCACGACTTATGGGTTGGTGACTAATGGAAAAGGGTGAAGAGGGTCGAAGGAAAGATGGCTAATCGCGATTGCTGGCGGAGGATGGATCGTTCTTTTTTTTTCTTTTTTCTTTTTGGGTGGTTGATTGATCGGAGGAAAGTTTTGAAGAGGAATATATATCTTTTTGCAGGTTTTTAATCGGTAAGAAATAAAGATTATCTGAAATTATTTTATAATATAAAGATACAAGGAAATTGGAATATAACGTTCGAGGTAATTTTAGAGTAGTACAATTGTTTTTCCCGATTAAAATTTTGCAAATCTTCAAACAGAAAAGCACAATCTGTAAAATTAATGATCTTCAACCGATCCTTTTTTATCCTGCGTAACGAAAATTTCCTTCGAGTTCTTGGAGACCTGCTCGCAGGAGATGAAATTATTTTAACTTCGAGGACAAGGATGAAAAAGTTTGAATAATTTTCGCGATTATACGCGATGAGCGCGTATACGATGAGAGCTCGTCAACGATGAATAATGATAATCACTAGTTATCGACGGATTTCATAGATAAATTGGCCCTGATGGACAGCTGTTGCCCGGTAATTGTATTTCGCTACAGCTTGTACCCGTTCTAGCGATGAAAATTTCTCGCATCCACGCACATGCGTAATGTTATAACGTCACGTTCAAAATTTTCATCCAGGCTGTGAACGCGAAAATATTTCACGACAATGCTCGTCGACCGACTTTATTTCACGCGGTCGTATAAACAAATTTCCACGCTTTTTAATTTTTATCGTATGTTTGACATTTTTTTTTCTTTCTTTCTTTCTTTCTTTCTTTCTTTCTTTCTTTCTTCTCTTTAACGATAATTTTATTTCGAGTTTATTTTAGGAATGCGAGTAATTTTAAAAATAATCTTTACTTTTTTTTCTTTTTTCTTTTTTTTTTTAGATTCGAAAAAGAAACATCAAATATTTAATCGTAATAGGTGTTAGAGAATACTTGAATACTTTTTTAATGGCG
>NW_006263547.1:227263-234740 GCF_000469605.1 Apis dorsata | reverse complement strand
TATATATATATTTTTATCATTATTTCAGTTCGTGAAAAATGCACGGTGTTCAGTATTTTTCGGCGGGATTCATGTGATACATAAAATATTCTGTTTTTTCATGCCGGTATACACCGTGAATTACAAATGATCCTACTTCAACGGATTCTGAAAAAAATTTAGCTTCAGTCTATGCGATCATTGTGCAATTTAACGAACCCCGTTATATTTCGTGAAAATTGTGCGTGAAAATTTATATCGAGACAAATTAAAATTAACAGCAATATTTGACTTACCAGAACACCATGTCTTTCCCGTATTACAAAAAATACATGTTATTAAAGAAAATCTTTCACAAAAAAAAAAAAATAACAATAAATCAATGCTAAGATAAGTTTCAAAAATATAAAGCTTCCAAAATATGGAAAAAAAAAAGAAGAAGAAGAAGAATAGACGATATATGAAAAACAAAATTAACAAAAGAAATCGTTGAACGAAGAGCTCTGATCTAGAATCTAGAATTTAGAAGCTAGTTTTCATTCGTTAAGTCGAAAATATTTTCATTTACAACAACGTAACACAAATTAATTGCAAACCTTCAAAAGCACGCACTTGATGTTTTCCCAAACTTTAACAAACAACGGTAATAACTCGGTCTACGTTATCCACGTAATACCGTGGAAAACTTGGTGAACCATAAGCGGCGCGCGATCCAACAAATTTCCATCCTTTCCCCTCCGCCTCTCCCTCGTGGAAAGACCAGAAACACCAACTTGGATATATGTATCTTGAAGCGTCGTTTCCAGCTTGCGTCACGTATGAAACGCGGGCCCCGAATATAACGCATCATCTCGATGGCAAAAGGCTTTGTGTGTCGTCTTGCACGCTGAATCCTCCCTCCTTTTCTCTCTCTCTTTCTCTCTGTCTGTCTCTCTGTCTCTCTCCTTCACTCACCCCTATCCTTCATAAAGGATCCTCGTTGTTCGAGCCTTCGCCATTCTTCCGTGGAAATACACCATTGTGCTCGCAGCGCGAGGAAAGTTGGTTTCGCGATCTCTGAAATTTATCTCGCTCCATTCAAAGACTTTTAAAATACAATGCGTGTATCGTTGACTGGCGTTAGATTGAAAGCCGGGAAAAGAAAGAAACGCTTGTTTTCCGGCCAGCGTTCGAAGAAATTACCCTCAGACCAATTTCTAGGACCATTTCTAGGAGCAAGGAAGTGGATGGTTAAAGGATGGAAATTGGTTAAACCGAGTGGAAAACCGATGCTCCATTTTTCCTCTTTCGTTCCTCTCCCCCTCCCTTTTTTTTTTCCCTCCATATAATACGAACGAGATCAAATTTTTTTTCAATATATTCCGAGCAATCCGATCACCGATAAGCTTTGGACACGCGATTGGATCGATTGTATCGACGAGACAATATTTTTCACGCACTTGTCCGATTATAATTCTACATCTGGTTCCCTCGTTACTAACATGACTGTGTATTATTCCGTCTGCTACCTCTCCCCTCGATCGTATTATATCCTAATACCTGGCCTGACTTCACCCGTTTCGTTCCACTTGTCCGATCGCAGCTGCGTTGTTTCACTCGAATAAGTGAAATTTAATAACGGTTCGAGTGACTCGTCTCAATAATTTCAAAGTAAAAATAATCGGATAAAATAATTGTAAACTGGTTACTTTCTCGGGACGGGATTCTTCTATGTTACTAATTCACTCCATTTATCCGATTATAATTCATCAGCTTTGTCTGGCCACGATTGATTTTATTCCACTTATCCGAGCAAGATCGTCTTTTTTCTCACTCGTCAGACTCATCGAGTGTGTCGATGATCAAATATTTAGAAAAATAATACGTTAAATCGGATTCTTCAATTTTTTCCTCTCGTGGCTCTCAAATATTCCTTTTTTCTTTTTTTTTTTTTTTTTTTTTTGGATTCGAAGAGGATTTGCATTTTTTTCGCAAGCGTGCAACGTGATTTTGAACGCGTATCACATATTCAACGAACGTCAAAGCGGAGATCAAAAGCTTTCACCGGCGTGTATGATTATGGGCATTAGGGGTAATTAATATTTGTCATGGTTGGGAACCGGTATCATTAATTTCTCGAAACGTTGATGGTTGGTATTGAACAATGTCCCCCTAACCCCTTCCCCCTTCTCTCTCTCCCCCCCCCTCTCCCCTCCTTGTTGGACGAGTTGAAATTTTCCCTGAATTAATCGAAAAGAGGGAGGAGCGGGACTCGATATCCCGTGGATATAATTTCATGAAATTTCCAGACTTGTCGCTCGCGCTTTGAAATCGACTAATTATCCACCGAATCAACTAATATATATCACGCTCGTGATCCCCTCCCCTCCCTTTCCCCCTCCCGTACGCAAAAGTACGAATCGAAGCTTCTAAAATCGTTATTCCGTTATTCCAATCCTCCCTTCGATTAGAACTTTCAATGGAACGGATTTCGAAATCGATTTCAATATAATATTTCATCCTATAAATAAATTATTTACCCCTCCTTAATTAACGAATCGATTGGCACGTTTCAATTGAATCGAAACTTTTTCAATTGAATTGAGAATTTTTCAATTCAACAATTATCAATTCAAGGAGGGAAAATAAAAGAAGGGGACGAGGTCGTAATAATTTTTTTTGCAATTTTTGCAAAAATCGAAAAAATTAAGATCTAAGAATTAATGTAATTTTTCTTCAATATAAATCTTTTCTCCCTCGAACGGATAAACAAAAGCTTTCTCCATAAGCTTTTTCGATCGCGCGTTTCAAACGAGCGTTTTTGTCCTCCCCCACCCCCAAAAGAAGGGAGGATTAAAATAATCGGACGGGGGGAAGCGAGAGGGGATAGATAGCTCGGTAATTAGACGGTTCCCACGACGAAACGGTTCTTAATTACGGTAACGGTAGCTCGTGAGTTTTTATCCCTCCTCCCCTCGAATAACACCGGGCACAATTTCTCGTGTAATTCAGCAAACAGGGCAAACAGATCCGCGGAGATCAAGCTAGTCGCGAGATTTCTAACGGGATTATTATGGCGGATTTTGCGTGCACGCGCGCCGCTTTTAATCCATCCGCGCTTACGTCGTGCGTGTTGCGTCGTTGGGGAAATTGTGTGCTGGTGGAAATTTGCCCTACTCTTCTTTCCCAAGGAAAGAACGAATCTTTATAGATGTAATTCTGGATGGGACGAGAAGTCAACCGTTTCTTTTCTTCCTTCGATAAAAATCTTCCACTTCGAGTATTAATAAGAGGTAAAGATTTTTATTTATCTTTAACGTTATGATTCGTTCGTTTCGAATATTTTCATTCAGGCACAACAATGGAATGTTTGAAACATTGATCTTGGTGGATATTGAATATCTTTTTTTTTCTTTTTTTTCTTACTTTATTTGATATCGGATAAAGTTTGAAGAAAGAAAAATCGAATATACGAGTGTTTTTCTTCCTTTTTTTTTTTTTTTTTTTTCGTATGCAAATGGGGATATGGAAGGTGCGATCACTTTATCGGCCGACACTCCGATAAATATGCATGGAATGTTGGCTCGCGAATTTAGGAAGGGGACGTCGAGTTTCGCCTTATCAAAGATATTATTCGAGCATTTGTCTCGGTTCCGTGATGGAAAGGGGAGGGTTGGATGAAAGGAATGGATCGTGGCACGATGACGAAGATATTGAGTTAACGCCGTGGTAAAACCCACCCCTGATGCACCGATCCTCCGGTTGAAAGAAGGGGATGGATGGGGGAAGGAAGGGGGCCGTTGTCGGGCGAGAGGGGAGGGGGATGGGAAAGGGGATGAAAGGAGGAGAAAGGGTACGATATTAATTACATTTAAGCTCGTCTGGTGAGGTTATGGTTCATTCAAAATTCCCTTCCCCATTTCCATATTTCTGTATCAAGTCTTAAAACTATCTTTTAATACACCTTAAATGGGGAGAGGGGGAGGAGGGAGGGAGAGATTGTAAGGTTAAATTTAATCCCTTTCTCTCCGTTCTATCAGAGAAAGTTTCTTTCGACGGAGAGAGAGAGAGAGAGAGAGAGAGAGAGGCTCGTTTGACTGTCATAATTCTGCTTACTACGATAAAGGCTTATTCTATGCGTCTGACAATGCTTGATTCGTTCCACTTATATTCTGATTATAACTAGCTAGTGTCGTTTGCAGTGATGGGCAAAATTTAATAGTTGAAGTTACGAATAAAAAAATTATTTCCACAAGTTGCCTTAAAAAATAGATCAATTAAAATAGGAATAAATGTTATTCAAGCATTTTAACGAGCAATCACTTAAATTTATTTTATTTTTAACTAGTTACTTTTTTTTAAATCTCCAATTTTGATCATTTGCACGGCCGATGAGTCTATCTAGGGATTGCATAGTTGTCTTGTAAAAATGATAAACTATAAACAATCTATAAAAATATGTAAACCTCGTATAATTATCGAAGAAAATATTCAATTATATTTCGATTAAGAAGAATTTGCATTAAAGATGTTATCTCTGTACGATTGCTGACCAATCGATGAATTTAAATCCGTCGAATCCGCTCGATTCTGAATCATAATTTCCGTCGAAATCGATCGTTTAAACGATAGCACGTCGGGATTGCTAATTCGTGGAAACTTTTTCGTCGAATCCGCTCGTGGAAAGAAGAATCGAAAGAAGGCGGAGGGGAATCAAAATACCACCCTCCTCCGAAGTTAAAATTTATTCATCGGATTCGAAATTTGTCTTTCCTCTCTTATCTTTTATCCTCCCCTCTCGATTATTATCCCTTAAAAGCATATCCCCCTCTGAGAAATCTGAATTTGGCTGAAGATAGGTAGGAAATGTTGGCTGAAGATAGGTAGGAAATGTTGGCGATGCAATTTTATTCGTGATTGCGATCTCGTCAAACTTCTTCTCGACTCTCCCCTTTCCATCAGGCCTCCGCGTTCCGATGACGGTTTCTTCAACCCCTTCCTCTCTTCCGCTTGGACTATACTCTCTCCACTTCTCTGTCCTCTCGCGATACAATTGTTCTTCACATACACGAATTCTTTTTCTTTGCGATCACCTTATATATCTGAATCTACTTTTTTTTTTGGTTCTTTTCAAAATTTCCTACTCGAAAGAATTTTCTTTTAATTCGAAAAACACTTTTTATATTTCTTATTCTTATTTTGAAAACACTTATGTCCATTCAATTTCATATTTCTTCATTAATTAAAACACGTGAAGAGGATATATATAATTATGTATGATATACAGTGCCTGTTAATGTACATTGAATGGATACATTCTCAATCCATTATTAAACGTGTCTAATTACATATAAACATCTATAAATACATTTATACATTTCATTTCCAAAAAAAAAAATTGGATATCTTGATGAGACAAATTATCTTGTCATTCAATTATCTAGATTAAATACAACTGACTAAATTGCACCTGCGTCGAAATATCAAATGTTACTTTTTCCAGAGGCCTTTCACGCTTTTTGAAAACAAATTTTCCACGAAGAAACGAAAGAATGTGACGACGAAAAAAAAAAAAAGAATCAATCTCGATAATTCGATCCAGCTCCCCGATTCGGCCATCACTTATCCCGGGGAACAATTATCAATCCCTCCCCTTCTGTTTTGCAATCGTCTCGTATTCCATCCGCGCGTGAGAACGAGCTTCAGGTTTAATTTTTTTTTTTTCCTTTTTTTTCTTTTTTTCCCCGGAAAAG
The DNA here is from genome assembly GCF_000469605.1 of Apis dorsata. Taxonomy (NCBI): domain Eukaryota; kingdom Metazoa; phylum Arthropoda; class Insecta; order Hymenoptera; family Apidae; genus Apis; species Apis dorsata. Next base: position 229,029 of record NW_006263547.1, on the reverse strand, counting down.
GGACGCCCGCCACGTCTCCACGTCGCGTCGGTTTCGACTGAATTATTAAAAGTACCCGGTAGGATTTCCAAGTAGCTCGAGGAACCAGCAAAAAGCGGGGGGCGATTGCAATCACGTCGCCTCGTAAAGCGATCGTGTACCTACCCCCCTCCGCCCATTTCGCCAATTTCTTCACCCTCCCCATTTGGTAATTTGATTACCAAAATCCATGCTTTTTTTTTTATGTTCACAATTTTGTTTTTTTAGATAAAGTTTCTTTTGCACGAGAATATATTGGGAAAGTATTGGTATTTAAAAGATAGGGTGTCGATCGAAATGGTTTCTTTCATCTTTATATTGTTGTTGGTGTACAAGTATTTGGCAGAGTTTTGAATATATGAAATGAAATAATGTACGAAGAAAATGTAAAAATTATTCTTGATCTATTAATTATTTTTGAAATATTTTTTTATTTAATTGGAAAAATATATATATATATAAGATATAATTTGAATTGATTCAACCGTGTTGTACGAAAATATAATCGATGTATAAAGATTGTAATTAGAAGATTGAGCTGTGAGTTGTAATAACGAGGATGGGCAAAATTGGTATTTAAAAGATATATAATTGAGGTGTCAATCAAAATGCTTTCTTTTACCTTTGCATAAAATAATAAACGAAAAATAAACGATAATATTACAATAAGACGATAAAAATTATTATCGTCTATTCATTTTTGAAAACATTTTTATTTTATTGTAGTTTGAAGTACACTTTTTATTCATCATCTTTCAATTTTTAAACCCTTCTTATCTTCTTTATTTACGATCCCAATTTCACTCGTCCAATATTTATTCACGCAAACAATACGTAATAAACACTCTCAACTCTCAACAATTTATTTAAAATCGCTTTTTTTAATACAATTCCTTTTTTTTATTTTTTCATTTTGTTTCACCAAATATCGACCACCGACTTCTTTCCTTTATCCTTATATGCGCGTACGATCTCGTGAAAGTATTAAACAGGCGGAAGAAAGCCGATCTCTCTCTCTCTCTCTTTTTTATTTTTTCATTTTGTTTCACCAAATATCGACCACCGACTTCTATCCTTTATCCTTATATGCGCGTACGATCTCGTGAAAGTATTAAATAGGCGGAAGAAAACCGATCTCTCTCTCTCTCTCTCTCTCTCTCTCTCTCTCTCTCTCTCTCTCCCTCTCTCTCTCTCTCTTTTTTCTTTTTTCATTTTGTTTCACCAAATATCGACCACCGACTTCTATCCTTTGTCCTTATATGCGCGTACGATCTCGTGACAGTATTAAATAGGCGGAAGAAAACCGATCTCTCTCTCTCTCGCTCTCTCTCTCTCTCTCTCTCTCTCTCTCTCTCTCTCTCTCTCTCCTCGATACCTCGATGGCAAAATGCACCCCGATCCCTTTACCCCCTTTTGTCCCTGCGAGTTACGCGTTGCCGCGCCACTGAATAAAACACGCGCGAATGATATTTCAGCCGTGTATAATTGAACAGCCTCTGGCGAGACGGTTGGTCGGATAGGGAAAGAATCTTGGCGTGGATCTAGGTACACGGGGATTTGAAAATGAATACTGCAGCCGGTTGTTGGCCGCACTCCCTGGATCTGGGTGAACGAAGCAATCTCCACGGAAATTGTGGCTTATACTTCTCCGTACACCTCTCCGTCCTTGAAACGACGAGGATAGGCCGAGGAAGGTTTCTGAGAGAGGATGTTTCTGAAGGATGTTAGCCAGGGAAAATTAATCGATT
>NW_006263547.1:216687-227202 GCF_000469605.1 Apis dorsata | reverse complement strand
GGGAAAATTAATCGATTACGTTTTTTTTTTTTTTTTTTTGAAAATTTGAAGTTTTTTTGCTCTCCGCTTTGATACTTTGTTCCTTTTCAGAATTGAATTTTTGAGTTGTGCACGAGTTATTGTATATAACGAGCGAAGAATAGAGTTTCTTCTCGATTATTTGAAATTCGGTGTTGATGATGCAACAATTTTATTTATCGTCCAGAACTATATGGAAATTTCTGGCACAATGAAATCGTGCTCGATTGTTATTGTATAAGCTTGATTTATTACTACCTGTGGTTTTGATGAAGCAATTCATCCCTGCCTTTAAGGATCGTTTTTAATTACTCCAAAGAAAACTCTGTCTATCCTTCAATTACTCCAATCAGAGCGGAGAATCAAAGAGAAAAATATTACAATAGTCGTGCTAACTAGAAGACTGAATAATCAATAATGATAGATTCTTTTTAAATTGTTAATTAATTCGTGCAATAATAATTTATAAGACAAATTGTACGTATATTATTATTAATATTCGTTATAAATTACAGGTACTCTTCTCCACAATTTCCACAATAGATAGATTTCGAAAAAATAAATACACACGAGTTTCATCGAACTCGTCCTATTTAACGAAATATATTTCGAAACGCGTTGGAAGGAGAAGGAACGAAGGGAGAAGGGGAAGGAATCGGAGACAGTGATTCGTGAATTTAATTCGTGCGAAAAAAAAGAGGGACGCCAGAGGGGTTGGAGTAGGAGTTTCCACCCCCGATATCTTGAAATTCACGAGCCATCGCCGCGAGCAAATCTTTGGAATTAGCGGATTAGTCGGGTAATGCCAATCTATCGTTTTACGAGCTGACGTGATCGCAATAAAACTTTTTCATCCACTCGTTACGAGCCGGCGATAAATCGAGGCGACATTAGAATTTTCCTCCTCCCAACGTTGGAACAATGTTAAACGATCTATCCGGTGACGCGTACCCGGCCAGTGAATTAAACGCGGTGTAAAACAATAAAAAGCCTTTTCATCTTGCCTCAGTGTCTCCCAACGTGGCCCGTTACGATTTTCAATATTTTCAACGAAGATTAACGAACGAACGTTACGTTACGCCGTCCTTTTTGTTCCAAAATACCACCAAGCTGGAAATGAATATATTTTTTTGCTTCGAGAAGTTAAAAGCAGCAAGATAAAATTAACCTGTGATTTTTAATTTTTTTTCAAGGGAGCATTGATGAATGACGTTGCGTTTTATTGGTAGATATGGTCGAAGGTGAAGAAATTTTGCTTCGAGAAGTTAAGAGGAGGACGATAAAAATAATCTGTGATTTTTAATTTTAATTTTTTTTCAAGGGAACATTAATGAATAATGTGTGAAATTTTGCTTCGAGAAGTTAAGAGGAGGATAATAAAAGCAATAACCTGTGATTTTTAATTTTAATTTTTTTTCAAGCGAACATTGATGAATAATGTTGCGTTTTATTGGTAAATATGGGCGAAGGTGAAGAAATTTTGAGAAATTAAAGAGGACGATAAAAGGAATAACCTGTGATTTTTAATTTTAATTTTTTTTCAAGGGAGCATTGATGAATAATGTGTGAAATTTTGCTTCGAGAAATTAAGAGAAGGATAATAAAAGGAATAACCTGTGATTTTTAATTTTAATTTTTTTTCAAGGGAGCATTGATAAATAATGTTTTGGTAGATATGGTCAAAAGTGAAGAAATTTTGTTTCGAGAAGTTAAGAGGAGGATAAAAGGAACCTTTGATTTTTAATTTTAATTTTTTTTCAAGGGAGCATTGATGAATGATGTTGCGTTTTATTGGTAGAAGATGAAAGTGAAGAGATTTTGTTTGAGAAATGAGATATGAGTTGCAATTTTAATATTTTTAGGGAAGAATAAATAAAGATAAACGTAAATTTCTTTTTCTTTTTTTTAAAAAGCTCTCGGATGAGGAATAATAATTAACGATTGGTAATTTTAATATTCTCAGGATAGAATTAACAAATAATGTTAAGATCGTTACTTTATTGCTGATATAATCAAAAAATATTTATTGTTTAAATTAGGAATAGAAAAGTTTGATATTTTGAAAGTAAGTTAAAAAATTATACTTGAATCGTCAACTCGTATTAAAATTGTCAACTCATTGTAGATTATTACCCTAATCTACACTACTCATATATTTCACAAATTAATCTTTCCATTTCTATCATAAGAGATCTAATATACCTTTCTACATAATTTTATGTATACATTTCAGTTATTTTTCGCGTCTCGAGGAAACTTGTACATCTTTACATCTTGTTAAAAAATGAAATTTCGATTCGTGAAAGATTGAGAAACACTGATTTCGTATCCGAATCGTGGACGAGAGGATCCGTTCGTTACCCCTTTGCGCGGGGAATAATGAACATTAATTGCTCGAGTTTTCGGCAGCCTCTCGCCGTCTCGTCGGCCAGAAAATGTTAATGTTACTTTTGCTATTCGCCGACGCGAAATGGTCGTCTTTCGCAATTATGACGGGATTAATAATCCTGCTCTCCCGAGGAAGGGTTGAAGTTAAACGCGAAAAAGAAGAAGAAGAAAAAAAAAGGAAAGGAAAGGAAAGGAAAGGAAAGGAAAGGAAAAAAAATACGCAACGAGTGGTCGAATCTCCTCGACCGTGAGGCGGCCGTGTGTTTACCACGATGGATGAAAGAGGAGGGGGGAGGGGAGATCCTCGATGGAATTCTAACTTTTTCCCCGCCGCTGCGTGGGGGACGCGAAGGAGAGGAGGGGGAGGGGTGGACGAAGGTTTGAAAAATTCGAAAGTACGCGGAATCAAAAAGCGGAACCTCATTACAAGTTGAAATGGAATTTCCAGTTACCGCTTGACGGATATATGGTATTTTATGCGTAATGCACGACGAAATTTTCCACGATGGATGGAATTCTACGATTCCATCCGTGGAAATAAATTTTCTTCCTTTCCTTCCCGGGTACGCTTCGCCCGCTTCTTTGAAAAAAATTTGGCTGGAAAAGGTAGCACAAGGCGAGATATAATTATTCGGCTTTTATGATTTCTTTGGGGATGTGACGTTCGTAATAATAATTCGATAAAGTTCCCCCAAACTTTTTATCATTATCTAAAAACTATTAAATTTCGAATAATAACGAAATTCTTGTGGAATTCGGGAAATATATAAATGGAATCGTATAAATTACGAAACACTCGTTTAATTATTATTATTCGACGTCTGTCGTGATACATTTGCAAATGGACACGATATTCCAAAAAAAAAAAAAAAAAAGAAGAAAAAGAAATATCGCTATTCACAATTTCTTAACTTATTTATCGTGGTGTATTGGAAAAGAGCCGAGGCCTGTATCGCTTAATAATTCCGCGGATTCCGCTCATCCTCCTCATTCTTTCGCCAACAAGAATCAACCCCTCCGCCCTCCACCTCCGCCAAAGACACACCCGGGCATAATATTCGATATTAAACCCCCTGGAAATCCTCGCGGAAAAGTAGATTATCCACGGCGCAAGATAAACACGGTTTCCCTTCCAAGGTTGAAAGAAAATTGCGAGTTACCGTGAGGTAGAGGAGATATACCGTCTCGTAACACCTTTTGATCCAATGGCCACCGAGACAGATTAAAATCATGTGAAACCTTCCTCCTTTCCTGCGAGAAAAACGTCCTTCCTTTTTTTTTTTCCTTCCTTCCTTCCTTCTTTCTTTCTTTCTTTCTTTCTTTCTTCCTTTTCCTTTTTCTTTTCTGGTGACAGCGTTTCTTCATAAGCTTTCTCAATTTAAACCGTGGAGTTTATACACCCAGGAAGAAGGAAGAAGGGAGGGGATCCCGGGTTGCAAAGATGCGAAGTTCCAACAGGAAAAGCCGGGGAAATTGAACGTTGGCATCCGAGGCAATTAACCCAAAGGTGGTTACGAATAACCATCATTTTCAGAAAACGGGATTGCGCCCTGTAAGGATTATTATACAGGTGAGCGCAAAGTTTCCGGCCCGAAACTTTCGGGCAATTTCAAGGTTGTTCCCGGGAAAATTGGATTTATGGGAGGAGGGAGGGAAGTTTTCTTACCAATCACGTTTTAAAATCGATAATAATAATACTGGGATCGGAAGAATTTTGAAGATTAATCATAATTGTCTGCTCTTTGTCCCTCGAATGGAACGGGGGAGGGGGATGACGATCGTGTCTCGATTTGTAATTTTAGATTTTTCGCCCTGAGCGAGTTTTTTTAAGGATTAATTTTAGTCGTTCGAGTTTTGAATAGTTAAAAGATTTCATAAGTAAGAATGTAGAAGTAGGAACGGTGTATTTATAATCGGGTGTAGGAAGGGAACTTGAATATTTCATAGATGGATTATGTAGGAATAAGGTGAAAAAAATATTACTGTTATATTTTTTAATTGGTCGATCTTTTTTTTTTTTTAGGTATAAGGGTTATATGTAATTACAAGGAAGAAGAATCTTTAACTAATTAAATAATCCATCTAAATTATAAATTTGTTCGTTTTTCGAGAAATGGGATTTAATTAATCTTAATTCTGAATTCAATAAGAAATTCTCGGAGAATAGAGAAATAATGTCGCTTTAACTTTGACAATGTAATGAAATTGCGAGCGACCTTTGACTCGTTGATCGTTTCGCTAAAGTCTAATTACAAGAAATTAAGAGCAGACAGCAACTTAGACAATAATAATTTCTTTCTTTTCTTCATCCTCAAATAAATTATGAACGATCATTTATAATTGATCTAATATATAGTGCATAGTGGACTGTTAAACATCAACATCCTTGCAACACCCCAAAATTCACATTTAAAAAATACAACAAATTTACAAATTTATTATTCATCTATAAATTAAAATTCAGCACCACAATATTCCAATCAAAAATTTACATTTAAACGCATTTATTATTTATATTCCAAATTAAAATTTATAAATAGATTCACCAACATTTCCTTGACGCAACATTCCATTCCAAAATTCACATTTTTCAAACACATTTGGAAAGTATATATATTTAATTTTCAAATTTATTATTACTAATTACTATTTGTCTTCAAATTAAGATTTATAAATCACTTCCACTGTAAACTACAATAGATTCAGCACCAAAATTTCTTTCACAAAACATTCCAATTCAAAATTCACATTTTTCAAACATATTTAGAAAATACGTATATTTACAATTCATTTGAAATTACAATTGGCTCAACACCACTATGCAAGCATTCCCCAATATTTCTTACCACAAGGTTTTTTAACATTCCAAAATTTAAACACATTTATACTGCAAATTAAGACTCAGCACCAAAATTTCCTTCACGCAACATTCCAATTCAAAATTCAGATTTTCAAAAAAAAAAAAGGAACACGTTTGGAATCTGCAATTCATTCTTCGAAATGAGATTACAATCGGCTCGACATCACCGTGCAACCAACCAAGCATTCCCCAATATTTCTTACCGCAAGTTTCCGATCCAAAATTCAACGGATGTTCTGCCGTTGGAGAATAAATTGACGGTAACCGAATCAAGCGGGTCAAAAAAAAAAAAAAAAAAAAGAAGAAAAAAAAAAAGGAAAACGTTTGGAATCTGCAATTCCTTCTTTGAAATGAGATTACAATCGGCTCGCAATCCCCGTGCAACCAACCAAGCATTCCCCAATATTTCTTACCACACGGTTTTTTAACATTCCAAAATTTAAAGACATTTATACTGCAAATTAAGACTCAGCACCAAAATTTCCTTCACGCAACATTCCAATTCAAAATTCAGCTTTTCAAAAAAAAAAAAGGAACCCGTTTGGAATCTGCAATTCCTTCTTTGAAATGAGATTACAATCGGCTCGCAATCCCCGTGCAACCAACCAAGCATTCCCCAATATTTCTTACCGCAAGTTTCCGATCCAAAATTCAACGGAAGTTCTGCCGTTGGAGAATAAATTGGCGGTAACCGAATCAAGCGGGGCAAAAAAAAAAAAAAAAGAAAGAAGAAGAAGAAGAAGAAGAAAGAAAGGAAAAAAGAGAGGAAAAAAAAATTGCATCGCCACTTGCACACCCGTTTCCAAGGTGAATCGAGGAGAAGAGCACTTCTCTAATAAAATTACCTCCGCTCGGTCGCAGTTCATCCGGGAAGAGCTCGAAGGCCATTCTCCGCCTTTGAATAACTTAAGGGATGGCGGCACCGTTTTCTCCGTACCCCTTTCACCCCCACGTTTTCCCTCCCAGCCCAGTTCACTTCCACTGTAAACATTTGCACAACTTTCACTCGGCTCCTCGTCCCCTCCCTCCTCCTCGTTCACGGTTCATCTGCGAAGCGGTTGACGTAATCGTTTATCCTGCACTTACGAACAATTTGCTCCAACTCTGCTCCTCCTTATCGATAAGATCGATAATCGTTCGTATGAGATAAGATAATTTCAAAATTCCTTGTCTCTCTCTCTCTTTCTCTCTCTTTTTTCTCGTAATTGATCGTCTCGACGAATAACGTTGTTTTCAAACAAATAATTGTTACGTCGAAAGATATTTGTATCCTTCCTATCTGTTCTGTTTTAATCGGTTTTTTAAAAGATATGGAAAGAAAGAAAGTTTACGTTACATTGGAAAGAGAGAGAAAGAGAAATAAATAGTAAATATCTGAAAACTTTTTACACTTTATTTGAAAATTGATTTTGAATAATTTATTTTCTAATTTATCTTTCAGAGATGGAAGGATGTATTTTAACCGTTAACCAAAATATCAGACGCGATATTTTTCCTAAATTAAATTTAATTTTACAGGAACAAACTCGTCCCTTAAATTCCTATTCTCGTGATTTTAGATTAAAAGGAAATGTACATGTACAAATAAAATAAGTTTTCATCGAATTTATTTTTATGGATGAAATTGTTGTAAAGAGGGCAAAGGATTCAAAAAAAATAGAAAATCCATTCGAACTGAATCGACTTGGAAAAACGAAACGAGTGCTCGAGCAAAATCGATCTTTCTTTCTTTTCTTTCGAAACGACAGGTGGACGTTTCCCCTCCCTGCGTTCTCGTAGCAAAATCGGTTGGCATCGTTTAAACATTATCGCGTCCAATGTACAGAGAGATGAAGGAAACGTAAATCACAATGCTCGCGTATCGTCCACCGTGCTGTCATTCGAACCGGTGATTATCATTAATCGCGCGATATTAATGGGGGTTTCTGAAACCCGTGCAGGGACGATGTTTCATTGAACGTTGTATGGAAAAGGGTTACGTATAATAATGGTAAAATCTCAGAGGGGAACGTATCCATTGAATTCGACGGTTGAACGGAATAGCATCGTTAAGGATAATAGGTAAAATATATTTCTACGAAAGCCTCTCAAATTTTCTCAAATTTTCAAATGGTCAGGATTAAATATTTCCTCGTGGCGAAAATCATCTTTACGAGATCCCTTTCCTTCCAACATCGAAATTATCCAAATAATGGATCGATTTCTCCACGCGGTACGAAATAAACTTCTCTCATCTGTGAAACATCCGCGTACGATTTGGCAAAGGAAAAGGGATGGAAAAGGGTTACATGGTAAAATTTGAGAGGAAGTATCCATTGAATTCGACGTTGAACGTAATTAGGATGCTAGAATATGTTTCCGCAAAAGTGTCAAATTTTCAGAAAAGATCGAAAATCTTCAAAGGATCGGAATTAAATATTTCCAAGAATTATTTTTTAATTGAAATTATCCAAATACCAGATCGATCTTCCACAGTATCTTTTGAAAGATCGTATTGATGATGATTTGCGAGCTCGATGTCGAATTAAGACAAAAATGAAGTGGAAGAGTTCCAAAGTCCGTTCGACTTTTTAAAATCTTACATGATTTCAATTCAAATCGACAAATAAAATGATTAATTTATTTTAGCATAAGAAGTGCAATTAAATTTAGAATTTAATCATATTAGTGATATTTAATAAATAATAATTTTAAATTAATTTATCAATTATAATAATAGTTAGGATTTTAAATAAGGGTTACTTCTTTTTTCTTCTCTTGAACATCGTTGGAACGAAAATCATTTTATGATGTAACCAAGATCGAAAAGGATCTAATAAAACTCGATACGAATTTCGATTTCTCCAATCGCGGGACAAAAATAAACGATCCTCGTCCCACGGATCGCGAGAGAATCGCAAAACGATTGTGAAAAGCTCGGTGATACTTTGATCGATGAGAAGTGTATTCGCTTCGCTCCCGAAACCGCTTCTCGTCTCGTCCATATAATCCACTTTTCCACTTGCGAACAATGCCTGGTGTCTACGCCTGGCGCCATGTTCGCCAACGACAAAAACACGCGAAACTGTCGTCTACCATCGTCCCACAATGTATATGGTAATTCACTTATTGTCTCGCAGAGTGAGACGCTAATGAATCATACAAGTATAATTCAACTGATCCAATTCTAGTGAGTTGCCACGATTCAAACGTCCCACCCTCTATCCTCCCCTCCCCTTATTCCCCATTTCTCCCCCTTTTCTTCCCTTCTCTCTCCTTTTCTTCCCTCCTCCGCTGTTTCCTCCACTTCTTCTCTCAGTGGCCAATGTTTTGATGGTGTTTCGTAGCCGATCCTTCCATATTTTTCATCCTGTTCTCTCGATGATTTCGACCCCCTCTCTCTTTTTCCCTCAGACGCGTTGCATCAATATTAATTTTCGAGCAATGAGTCGTCGACGAATTTGTTCATAATGTTAGGGATGAAAATTGGAGAAGAAAGGAATTAATTCGTATTCTTGAGAAGAAAGAGAAATTGTATATTTAGGTTAGGTCGAGTCAAAGATATATAAGATGTGATTGACGAGGGGAATGTATTTTTGTGGTTGAAATCTGGAAAGAGGATTAAAAGAAATTTTTGAGAGAGGAGGAGGATTGATGAGATTAATGTATTTTTACGGTGACGGAATTTGTATGTGGTTTGGTTGGAATTTTATTATTCAAGATGAGATCGAAAACTGGTGAAAACAACGTATTTTCGTTGAAATCTCGAAAGAGGAGTGTATACGGAAGAATATAAGATTTATGAAATTTTTTTCTTTTTCTTTCAAGAAATTATAGAAATATTTTCGTAGAGTTCTAAAATTAAAAATATTCGAGAAATAATAATATAATCCCGACAATTTCCAAGATTTTTTTCCAAATAAAAATAACTTTTCCCTCTGAAATATCTCCAAATCATAATAATAACGATATTTTAGAACGTGTGCGCACCTTTCCACTTTGCTGCTCCCCTCCCTCCCCTCCCCCTTTTATTCCTCGTTTAATTTTCCACGTGTTCAAAGATTCTTTGCGAGTCAAAGGCGACATCAATAATGAATAGAAGCTTCCAAGAATTTTTCAATTCAATCAAACAAACTCTTCTTTACAAACCCTCCTTTATTTTCTTCTCTCGAATCCGCTCGCTTCCCCTTTTCACAAATCTGCTTCCATTCGACTTTTCTTTTTTTTCTTTCTCTTTTTTATCTTCGAATTAACATCCTCTCTCGTTCTCTCTTTCTCTCTCTCTCTCTCTCTCTCTCTTCTTCTCGCTTCACGCATTTTATTCACCGTCCACCATTGCATAGACTTCGCCCAGAATTTCGTAATAAGCAAACTTTACGACACACCCTGGTGCTCCTCCACCCACCCACCTGTGTGTACCAAGGTTTATTCTCTCTGTTATTCTTAAATTAGAGCGTTTCGCGAACAAATGCACGGAACTGGGACGAAAGCGGGGACAAGGGGTTGGAACAAAAATTTTATTCACGACGTCGCTCGGCGAGAAGTAATTTTTTATATTTAACGTAAACTTTTTTTTTTTTTTTCCTTTTCCTCCACCTTCGCTATGGCTATGTCGGTTTTTTAATTAAATTAAGAGTTAATTGGATTTCGGTATTTCAACCATCTCTCACTTACACCGATGGACAAAGTGTAAAGGGGAAATTAATGAAATCTTACATATCGTGCTTATGATGCGACGAAAAGTCTCAAGATTCTCTCCTTTTTTTTTTTTTTTTTTTCTACTTTTTGGCATGTTCGAGTTTTCGTGCATGGAATAAAAAAATTTTTTCGAAATGCACGAGAAAGTAGAGTTCGTGAAACCTTTGAGAAATATTATATTCACGTGATAGAAAATGTTTTCTTTTCTTTTTTTTTTTTTCTTTGGGAATGGATAAATAAAGAAGTAGAAATTAACATTGATATGAAACACCAATGTTCCATTCGGTATGAAAATATAGAATAATGGTTTAGTAAAGTAAAGAAATTTTTTTTATAATATTCTGTCTATTTATACATCTTCGTATAAATCGAAAACTATAAAAGTTTTCCAATATTATATATTGAGAAGGTATTTAATAATTTTCCTATAGAATTCCTATTTCACACGCAAGATATGAAATCTTTTTCACGCAGACCGTTCCACGTGTTTCTTTCTACTTCATCAAATTCTCAAATCTTCGTTTCTCGCTATGCGAGCCAAATAAAATAAAATAAATATCTTCGCGAAAATA
>NW_006263547.1:207605-216369 GCF_000469605.1 Apis dorsata | reverse complement strand
AAAAAAAAAAAAAAAAAAAAAAACGAGACTTTTATCTGGTATCCTTTCAAAGAAAATGGCAAGTCAGTCTCTTCATGGTTATATAATTTAAAATTTTTGCCCTCTCACAAGAGTATTTCTCTTCGCTCTTCGGATGTTTGAAAGTTGCTTGCCAAGCTCTTTTCTTGGACTTTAAACTTCTTAACGAAAAGAAGATAGTTTTGCAAGTTGCGCAATTTAGAATGTTCAGTGTACAAAAGAATTTCATGAGACTTTGAAACTTTATGAAAACGGAAACGAACTGTTTAGTGTACGTACGCCTTTCTATATCTGAATCTTGCCACGTTTTCCTTTCTTTTCTCTTTTTCCTTTTCTTTCCCTTTCCCTCCCCCTTACCGTTTAATTAAAAATATGCACACGATCCTTGATAAACGGCCGTTGAAATTTCGAGAGACAATCCCCGGCTGTTCAAGAAACCAGACTCGTTCGTGGAAAAATTTTCCATTTTCCATGCTCGTAAAAAATTGCGCATCTAAAAATATATTTAAGAAAGAAAATTTGTATTTAACGTTTTGCTTCCATTTTAATCTCTCTCTTTTTTCCTCTGAATGTTACGGATGTACATTTATTCAAAGTGCAAAGCTTTTTTCACGATTATATTTTATATCAACAAGATTGAAGGAAATAAATGAGAGAGTAAATAGTGATCAATAGCGTAACGAGGAGGATGGATAAGTCTTTTGAATGTTTCCATCGTGTTGTTGGAGATAGGTTATAAGGAATAGAAAATATATTATTCGAAATTAAATTGAAAATAGGATTTTTTGTAGCGGAATATTATTGTCGAGGAATAAAATAAAATTTTTATCTCATTCTCATGGTAAAATTGAATTCGAATGAACGGGGAATCCGATGTTCAAACGATAAATCGAAAAATCTTTTTCTCTGAAAAAGAAATTCTTTGTTTCGCGGGATACACTATAAATTCAATTTTTATCCACTATAAAATATCTATATATAACTTCTGTACAAATTATTTTGACGATTATTTGTTTGTCAAAATTTTATTTCGATTAATACATATATACATATATATATATATTATAATATATTTAAATGAAGTAACAGTTATTTCACACAGAAATATGGAAAATAACAATCCAAAATATTATTTCAAATATTTCTCATTTCAATTTCGATTAAAATTCATTGTCCCGGATATTCGTGCATTTTATGGAAAATTGAAAGGTGCAAAGATGTTATAAAACACTCATGATACGCAAAAATATATATATACAAAATAAAATATAATCTCCTACTTTTTATTCACTATTTCACTATTTCTCTTACTTATAATTCCTTTCTTATATTAATTAGAATAAATTTCTCTTTCACAGAATATTGTTGCATCCAACGAAGTGCATAGAAACAAATACAACAAATGATATAATAAATTCGCAAGTATAGAAATAAAAAATTGTACCCGAAAATAAATCCCTCCCCCCTCCAAAATAATTAAACAAGTCTCTCCTTCTCGAGAAAAATTCATCTCTCAGAAAAAAAAAAAGAAAATTAAAAGTCAAAACGAATCGATCCTTTGGACCAAAGTCAGAAAACGAGATCGACCGCTCGCAACAATCGAGTTGTAAATCGAGTTTCGTATTCTCAAAAGCTCCCCCGTTCGGGGGTGAATTGCGCGATATTTCTATCCCGCGATTGGCCGGCCACAATCCGCCACCGTCCGACTTCGAAATCGCGTATCGTACAATTGCCACCAAATTCGGTGTTTAAGAGGGGGATAGGGGGGGGGAGTGGGGAGAGGACACCCATATAGATTCGTAACGAGGGCATTCAAAGCGGCGCTGGATTACCGTTTTGCTCGAGAGAAGGGAATTGTAGTAGCTCATTATGCTTAGATACAGTCGGGAACAAAAGGAGGGGGAAGGAAGAGGGGGAGGAAGGTTCACGTTCGACGCGTGAAATTTCGAAATTATTAATCCTTTGTGCCCAGTTTAATTCGTTAATGCGACGTTCGTTCTCTTCCTCCTCCCATCCCACTCTTCAAATCCTTCCCTCTTCTTCCTCCTCTTGCTCTCTTTCGATTTACATGGGAAATGAAATTAAATCGTCTCGATCTTACTTTATCGGAATTATTTTAATATTAATCCTTTGTGCCCCACGTTTCTATTCGAACATCGTTCCTAATTTAATTTTTCTATTTTAGTCAATCTTTTTAGTCAATTTTGATTTCTATGCGAGGTAGAATAATTTCTGATTTCTTTTTAAGGATTGTCGTTGAATATTATCTAGAAGAGGCAGCAGAAATTTGGAATTTAATTTGGAATTTTCTTTCAGTGTCGCACGGAATATAAATCTTTCAAAGATTTATTACAAAAATTATAATATTATTGTTCCACTCGTGTCAAAAGATACAAAGGATTTCAATCGCATCCGCCCCGTGGCGGGTAACGCACGATCGGTCTCAACTTGAGGCGAGTTGAGAGATTTGAAATGGCACGGATTCGAATTAACGAGATTCGAAAACTGGCGGATACCTCGAAATTATACAGCACCGCCAGGCTCGCCGGTCCGGCTCTTTGTTCTACTTCCTTACATAAATTATGGATAATCTTCTTAGTTTCGCCTTCGCCACGGCCAACTTCCGCCACGGGAACGATCGCGCGCCAAGATTAAGTTTGAATCTCGAGGAATTCCCGCGCTCTCCCGCCGTACCACCACAGATCTTTAACTTCTTCTTTCGTTTTCATCTCGGCCTCATTTTCATACTATTTTCGAAACGGATTCCGTCCACTCCCTTCGGTTCAATCCTCGCCCCCTCTCGCCCCGTTTACATATTCAACAACGAGCCGAGTTATAAACGTAATAAAATCGCGGTGGCGCTCGTAACGCGCTACGTTACGAAATTGCGAAATGATTCACTCGTTCACGGTTGTAAATGTAACAACAATCTGGCTGGAACGAACCAATTGTTACGTTCTTTGCCTATATATCTCCGTTGTTTTCGCATCGCAGAGGTTTATTTCGGGATTTCGAGGCCGCGTAAATTTTGGAAAATTTATTTATTTATTTTTTTTTTTGTTTTGCAGTTTGGTTGAAAGGTGTGACTTTTTTTCTTTGATAAGTTCTTTCTTTTTTTTGATGGTATTATAGTGGAGATATTAAGTAGGATTCGGAATTTGGGTTATTTTCGTATCGATGTATCTTCGAGAAATGATTATATTGTGAGTTTTAATAATTTTCGTTTGAACGTGAGTAATAAATTGAAATGAGTTTGGTTTTAAGGTAAAATTATCGAGTGGAACTATTCTTTAAAATTTTAATTATTGCTATATTTTAGATTATATTTCGTATTTTGGTATCGAAAATATTTAGAAATAATAATTAAGAAAAGGAAATTAAGAAAAGGAAATTAAGAAAAGAGTTTAAGTGGAATAAACTATATATGGTCAGACACTCTTCTCTTCGACTTGAAGTAATTACTTATAATAAGAAGTATTATATAAACGTGAAATTTAGAAACAAGAGTCCACACGTGATTAAAATTTTATCGCTCGATTAAAATTTTTCCACTCGTCGTTTCCGTTCAATCGAAATTTATTAAAATCCGATACTTAATATTTTCGATAAATACGATGATAAAAAAAGAAAGGTTCTAAAATATTCACGATATATTTTCAAAACCTGTAAAATATTTAATTTTTCATTTGCTCCCGAACAAAACACAGAATGAATAAGATATTAAATGAAAACATCGATCTGAATATGAGAACAGGTCAATTTATTTCTATAAATATTCAATGGCACAAATATTTGCCATTTAAGATACATTATTCGAACGTGCAACCTACGTATAAAGTGCAACCTATTAAACCGATGGAAATTTTTTTGGAGAAAATACATAAAATATTTCTTTCGATAAATTATTCCATATTTCGATCATTCCGCGTCAATTTAAATTTTTTAAAATTCAACAAATCCCAACAATTTCAAGTCAATCATACTTTACATTCATAATTACATCGAAATTCGAGTATTCTAAAAAATTTACGCAACGCCACGACGATCAACAAGGCTATAATTTCATCCATTCAATATTGATTCAAATTTGCCAAAATTTAAAAGTTTCCAAATTTTTCAAAGTTTAATAATTATTAAATTTATCGTCACGAAAATGTTTTATATTTATGCGATAATAAAATTTTATCCAATTATAAAATATAAATATTATAAAAAAATATTAAATATATAAACATTAAAATATAAATATTAATAATTCGATTGGACATCAAATTCCTCAAAATTAAAAGAATATATATTTATTGGAACGATTTTTACCGGTAATTTTATTTTAACAAACGTCTTGTTGTTGGTGTTGAATCGTGCTCTCATCGTTGTTCGGAAAATTCCATCAAAGTTTCGGAATCGGATTCTTGCTCGGCCGTGAATCGGCGACGTTCAGATTTCTAATTACACTTTTGTTTGTAGTGGACCAGAATTTCCCCACCCTGGTCGCCGTTATTTATGTTGTAATTCGTCCCGAAACTGCGCCCAAACTGTGCACGCCATTTGAGATGTTTTCGGTGAAATTACACGCCGAAGAACTTCCTGTTACAAATTACAATGTATCCACCGTTGAAAGTGCTTCGATATTTTCCTATCAAATATTCGCTCGATTCACGTGGCCATTAGGCGGCTAATATTTAATTATCACATCATTTAACGTCGTTTGTTCCTTTCGTTATTATTATTTCTTCCTTTCGTTCAATACTCGTAAACTTTCGAATCATTTTCTTCGATTCTATTTCTAATTCTATTTCTATCCTTTCGATTCCTCTTTCGATTCTTCTCTTTATTTTTCGAAAGGCGATAGTAAAGTATTCGAATATTTTTGGCTTAATTTTTCTTTTTGACGAAATTAAGAATAAAAATGAAAGTTGTGCAACACGAATTTCAATTTCAAATGTTTTTTTCCAAATGAGGTTTAAATAAATATCCTTTTGATTCCTCTTTCGATTCTTCTCTTTCTTTTTCAAAAGGCGATAAGTATTCGAATATTTTTGGCTTAATTTTTGGCGTATATCGAAAAATCAGTCTCAACGAGATTAAGAATAAAAATGAAAGTTGTGCAACACGAATTTCAATTTCAAATGTTGTATCAATATTTTTGCAAAATGTATTTTTAAATAAATATTCCAGGAAAATCTTCGTTGTTCGTATTTACTTCGTTTATATTTCGTAAAATAATTAAACGAAAGGATCAATAGATCGAAAAAATTGATGATAAATTAACGGGTGCGAATAGGTTCTGTTTCAATTCGAATTCGATAATTTCTCGAATAATTTCACGAATGATTTCTTTGGGGGAGGATGGTATGACTTCATCGGTATCAAGACATTAGGTACGTTTCTCGGTAGAGGAAAGAGATATCATAAAAGAGTCGATAGCCGGTCGCAAATGCGAATCAATATGCGGAAATGATAGTCCTTATCTTGCACTCGTCACGAGCATTCGTTTCGCCTTTCATATTCCACATTTACTTTCTTCCACTTAACTTTCGTATCTCCTAGACGTTCTCCTCTCTTAAACCACCCTGTTATTCACCATTATCCAGAGAACGTATCTTTTAAAAATTTTATACCCTCTCCCCTTTTTCTTTTTTATAAAAAAAAAAAAGTAATCGATTTGAAAAAAAAAAAAGAAATTATTTTTTAAAAGTGTATATATCGATATACGAGAATAATGAAAAAGTGGGAATAATTTCGAGGAGAATTTCACTGGAAAATATAAGCATTAATAATCGAAACGGGCGAAACGTCTGAATTTAAAATGGAAATATTGCGAATACACACCAGAGGGTATCGAGATCGATTCGTTTTTATTTCGGAGCGATCGTCGCGGAAAACGCGACATTATACATTTTTATACGTTTTTCGTATTTGTATTAGGTCGATAAAAAAAAAAAAATCGTGGCCGCGGTAATTTTAACGGGAAAATTCGAATAAAAATTTTTTTTCATTCCCTAGTTAAGCTACGCACAGTTGAAAACATTGTATTTTGTCAGACAATATGACCAATGTAGAAATATACAATTATTCAATTTTTAGAGTTACAATTAAAAATATACGCGATCCATTATCCATTTTTAGAATTACGTAGAATTTTTCCGCGCGACTATTGTTCTTCAGTTGCGGTGAATTTACAAAATATTCCTATAAAAAGAAGAAAAAAATAAAAACCATTCTAAATGCATAAGTGAAAATATTTAAGATTGAAGGGGAAAAAAATTTCACCTCGCGATTTTTAATATTTAAAAATCACGATATTTATATTTCTTTCCTATTAAACGAAGAAACTTAGTTATTCGCGAAAATAATTATTCCCACGAATAAATTTTTGCACATTAAAAAAAAAAAAAGAATAAAACTTTCTTGGTTTACTTATTTTCTGGAATAAAACGAATAAATAATCGTAACCATCGAACTTGAAAATTCGCAGTACTCGAACGACCTTACTCGTTCAAATTTATGCATTTCCGGTTTCCAATTTTCACGCGGGAACGCTTGAACAAGGTTGCATCCAGCCCGAAAAATCGGAACGTTAATATTTCCAGATATCTCGAACGTAGCATAGTTACAGTATTTTTATTTTTTTTATTTTTTTTATTTTTTTTCTGGTTTACGTTCACTAAATTCCCATTAGTTTCGGTTAGACGCGTGGAAAAGCTCGAAAACATTGAATAAAAGTGGCGCCACCGTATTGTTGTTGCTATCGTCCGCCATTGTTGCAGTTATCGTTTTCCTTTTCCTCGCGCGTTAATGTTATATCGCCATACGTGTCCATTTAAATCGCCATTCCGCGAAAATAAATCGCCGTTCCGTTCTCGCTTTAAAACGACCACGTTACACACTGTGAAACGTGTTTCCAACTTTGCGAACGATGCGTAATATCTTTTCACGTTTGTTAATTTAAAACTTAAGGAAAAATTGATATCTTCGACGATTATTCGATCGAAACAGCGAATTTGCAAAATATTGTGTGACTATACTTGAAGAGTAAGAATATTTCGATAATGTAATCTTCAATATTTCGAACATTAGCGTTCGCTTGAGGAAAAATGAGTTTTGAGTTTTTTGAATAGCGCGTTAATCAATCAACGCCAGTATCCATTTCCAATAAAAATTTTTGCGAACAATTCTCGACAGGTTTTTACTCTCAAATAGATTTGCATCGGCGAAAAATCAAACTCTTTCGCTTTCACACCCACTAGGTTCTAATCTCCATTTGCGAGAAATAGTCTCGAGGATGAATCTCGAGGAAAAACTCTTTTCACTTTTAAATGTAAGACTACTTTTAATTCTTAAAGCTTGCACGAGTTTCTCTTCTTACAATGTTTCTTATTACAATTGAATATGCTGTATTGATGATGAAACTCTTCGAAAGCGACTCCATAAATTGATAAAAAGAAACGAGGAAACTTTCTTTGTCTACAAATTTTTTTTTTTGCAGACGAAGCATTACTCTTTATTTTTCTTTTTTTATTTTACAATTACAGTCGAGTCCCTTTTCTTTTCTTGTTTTTACCCAACAAAACGATGAGAATCGTCGTTTGCACGGGAATATCGTTCGCGTTAAGTGTAGCATTAAACTTAACGTGGCCGAAAATGCTACACTGTTCGTCGAAAGCGTTTGTGAAATGCATCGAGAGCGTTCATCACGAGTCTCGTGGCCGGAATCAGGACAGGTTGTAATGGAGACAGAGAAAGAGAGGAGCCTTTATAAAATTGTAGCTCGAATTTCAACGTCGCTTTGTTGCTTGGCATTCCTCAATGGCGGAATATCTTCCGGGTATTTAACTAATTTCACTTTGATACATTGACTGGATTTTGATGTTGCTCTTTTCTTTTCTTTTTCTTTTTTTTATTTTATATTTTTTTATTTTTCTGACGTTCTTTCGAAAGCTTGATAAATTTCTTGATAAATGAAACGTTTTTACGTTTGAATATACGTTAGAACGAGTTTTCATTTCGTGATCGATACTTTATTGTTCTGCTTGGATATTATTGCGTTTTTATTCATTTATATATATATTCTCTTCTTTCTTCCACGTACGAAAAAAGAACGATCACGAGCATTACAGTAATCTGAGAATATATAAAAATTTGCATAACAATTAAACTAAAATTTTTATACGGAAATATAGAAGTAAAGATTTTAAATATCAAAATATATGTATTCTATTTTGGACATTTTGTGTCTTATTGTGCATTCTATATTTTAATTTTTTCCCATAAATATATTATTTAATTCATAATTAATAATATTACATCAGTGAATAGAAGAATAAGAAGTTTTTACAATTTTACATTATCAATAGAATGATAAGTGTGTACGAAAAAACTGAAGTCATTATCGTAAAGAAAAATATTATAAATTTCAGAGATAATGAAAGTGCGGAAAACTTGATTTGAAATTTATTTCACGTATTATTAATCGGATTTAGCGGCAAGATTTTACTTGAAATCACAATGCGGACCAGTTTCCATGAAAATTCTTATTATTTATGCTAATTAGAGAACGGACGTGGCTCGGAACTAATTAGACGCACCTCCAATTTCCCTTGACTGGACGTGTTCGCTAGTAATTACTCTGACATCAATCAAGCCAATATTAAGGGGTGGTTACATGTGCAGCTACATAATATATATCATTACCAAATATACTGCACAACATATATTCCAACAACTGTTTCATCGATACACTGCT
>NW_006263547.1:204862-207410 GCF_000469605.1 Apis dorsata | reverse complement strand
TTTTTTTTTTTTTTTTTTTCATAAAAATTCAATCCGATATTCAGATTATTTTTGAAAAAAAAAGTATGAAATTTTTATTCCACACTTTTATTTCAATTTTTCGTGGCAACGGTGAAATAATAAGTTTAATAGGATTTGCAACAAATTTTCATTGTCGCATCGTCAAATTTATTCTCTCGTGTATTATGCGAATTGTTCGCAAGTTTATTACAACAATAAGGAATTACGGAAGATTATAAAATGTAGAATGGTGCAACCTATAAATTCAATTTTTCTTGTTACATTTTTGAAACGCGTACGAGAAATTTATAGACCGACCTGACCGGACTTTATCTGTCGATTTCTCGTGAAATTTTTTTAAAATCGAAAATCGATCGGTGGTAAAAATAGTACATCATATCGAATTATTGAATAATTGATCCAAGATTTTACCCTTAGCTCGACTTTCGTATCTGTTTCTCCTAAAATCTTATGGTAATGTTTTCTTAAGTAGAAAATTAAGAAAATTTCGAATGATAATGAAGTGGAAATGCTGAAGATTAAAATCTATCGAATTCTCGAACTCGGTTTTCCTAAAATTAGAAATTTCAAATAATTGGGAATAGCTAATCAAAAGTTTCTTAAACTCTATTTTTCCAAAAATTTTATAATAGTAACAAAAAAGAAAAATTGCAAAATACAAATATTAGAATTTCAATTTTAATCGTAATCAAAATTTCATTGTCATATAATTTTTCAAAAAAAGACAATAATCTTTACAAATATATAAAACCAACAAACTTCCTTCACAAGATAAGAATTGCAAATTGTAAATTGTTAAATCCCTATTTAAGAATAAATCTTCATTGCCATCCAAAAATTTCACAATAATATCTGTTGAAAAACCAACTGAAACGATAATTCCATGCCATCTCGCAAAGATCATCCGACGGCCAATACGAGAACTCAAAAAGGTGTGATCACGTCGTGATCGAAGCGGCAACGATAAATACAGACACTTGAATGAAAAAGGGGGTAAATATTGGGGCAAACGTCGAAATTAGCAGACTTGGAGTTTTATCGAGAAGGAGTTTTCCATATCTCTCGCAATTTCGCCCGACCAATTCCTTTTCTCGTCGGTGTAACCGTCGTAAAAACCGAAAATACGTGAAACACGCTCGTCGATCTTTATATCAGTGGATCGTTAATGATTTCAGAGGTTGGAAAAGGCTGCGATCGATTTTATTAATTCGAAGGTATCGGCGAATTGTGTTTATCCATTGATTCGCGTTTTTGTTCGCACGTTTGTTCATAATGCAATGGCGCCATTTCGCTGAAAGTAATATTCCCGATTCCATCAGCGTGCTTTTTAGCGGGATTTGTTTGCCCTCGAATATATTCGTAATTATAAAATATCGCGTCGTCGACGATAGAATGATTTTATAATATACGGGGGGGAGGGAATAAATGTATCTTTCCTATTGCAACATGGTGGAAAACATGGTTGAGATAAAGCTATTTCATATTTTCCCGCGAAGCGAAACAATGGAAATAATTTTCATAATTTTTAAATGGATCGTTTTAAAAAATTTGAAACGTTTTTCTTTCTTTTTTTTTTTTTTCTAAGTAAAGCGGCGAATTTTATTTTTATATATTTTTCGTGAAAGTAGGTTTTTCCGTGTATCTTTTAACTCGTTGCTTTCGAAGCTTTTCATCGTGTTTATTCATTCCCCCTTTCCAATTTAATTGTTTGTTCGAAGTTTTTAAACTTCTCATTTCTCGTCCGTCAACAAATTTGAAGTATCGATGATTGGATGAGTGAAAAATTTTAATTTTAATATAACAAATCAATATAACTTTCCTATAAATTACTCGCAATATAAATAATGATTCCTCTTTCTTTTAAAAAAGCATGTCAATAAAATTTGTTAACAAAAATAGAAAAGAAAAAAAACGTAATATAAAAATAAATTTATTCTATATTCAATAACAATTATATTTTCGACGATATATACAAAAATATAACTTTAACAAATTAACCTAACTTCCCTATAAATTATAACAAGATTATTCGCCGCGTAAGGATTTCCTTAAAAATTAGATTTTAAAAAAAAAATAATAAAATAAATTTATCCTATATCTACAACAATTATATCCGCGACGATATTACATCGCCCATTGCATGGAACGAATTAACAAATTGACAGACACCGAGTTGAAAACAGAAGAAAAAAAAAAAAAGAGAGAGACGTATTCCAAGCTCTGATAAAAGGATCACAGACGCCAGACGCCGATATTAACCGATGAAAGCAGCCTGTAATCGAGAGGGGAGGGGAGGGCTGTGATGTGATCAAAGGGTTGGGGAAAAAATGTTTTTCCCTTCCCGATGATCAACCCACCCGAAATGAATCGCGCGTCCCTCAATTAACACGTGATCATATAATCCGCGAGATTAACCGATTCCATGGAAAATCGGCGTGGCTCGGTATTTAGAGGTGGCGAGACGGTGGCTAACGATCTCATTAGTTTTGTGCCGTGTTATGGAGAGGGCGATGGTAGACAGGTCGAT
>NW_006263547.1:200790-204664 GCF_000469605.1 Apis dorsata | reverse complement strand
TTTTTTTTTTTCATTTAGAATGGAATCTCTCTCGTTAATTAATTCGTCGCAGCCACGGTGGCAACAAGCGTCTTTCGGACAATTCGGAAGGACGAATCTCATTAAGTCATTCTGCGCAACGTGGCCGACTCGTTACGTAGAAGGGGATCGTTCTTCGTTGAAACTGTGACGCGTTTTCAACTTTTTGATACCCGTCGATATTCGTGTCTCGAATAATTAAATAATTGAACAATTCGTCGGGTTTAATTTGGAGATTTTGTGCGTGTTTACATTGCGAGATTTTGGAAATAATTTCGAGGAAAGATGGAAAAAAAGGATGGTGAAATCGTGACGACAGGGAAGGTAAGAATCTAGGGCGATGGTTAGGGATAAACGGATAAAATGATCTTACTGTATCACTTTTCGACGTTGCATTCGTCGTACCCGAATCACGTTCGAGGATAAACCGGCATCCGGTTACATTCTTCTGTTCCAGGCGATGAAGATGAGCAAAGTGGGCAACCAGACCAATTCGCAGGACCCACAGGCGGTGAATTCCCGGGTTTTCGTCGGGAATCTAAACACGTTCCAGTGCAGCAAGACCGATGTGGAGCGAATGTTTCAGCGTTACGGCCGTCTGGCAGGTAAGGTTCCTTTTTCCGGTGAAATCACATAAACGAAAGGCAGGATCAGCCCCCGTATACCCTGACATTTTCTTCGAGATTCTTTCGTTAGAGTCACAAATTAGATTTTTTTTTCTTTCTTCTTTCTTTCTTTTTTGTGGAAAAGGAGGAGGAGGAGGAGGAGAAGCGTAAGGGATCGAGGTGGATTGAAAATTTATTTGAAGATGCTTCATTCTATTTCGGGAATATATTTAGTTGACGAAAAATAATAAATTATATTGTTTCGAATTGAAATTATATTGGAAATGATTTTGAAGATTTTGGAGATTTTCAATAATAGGCGACGATTGGAAAATAATTTTGCGTCGCGGAATATTTTTTTTTTTTTTCTGTGAACGTTGAATGAAAATTTATTATAATACGTGAAACGTATTATAATGTATATATTTCAAAGTTTTGTATCTTTGAAACGAGGGAAAATTTATGTTAAATATTATTACGCGATATCTTTTGAGTGGTGTAATAAAAGTTACTTTACGAAACGTAATAATTATGCAAACGGGACTAAAAAAATGTTGAAGATAATTTCAGGAGAGATAGGATTTTCCTTGAAGCGATTGAAAATTTATTTAAAGTGGTGGTACGTGATATTCTTTGAATGATAAAGCTATTTTACGAAATGTAATAATTATAGAGATATTTGATTTCTTTTTTTTTTATATGTATTATTATTTCCTTTCCGTAATTTCACGGTAGGACGAGAATTTATTCATAAGAGATTAAAAATGAATTTTTGCGTGAATCGAGCTTTCTGATAAAAATTAATACAAACCTACATTTTTCGTAAAGAGGATTATACGTTATTTTCGTTTTTAATAACAAATGATCGAAATATCAAAAAATATGAGATAATCTCTCAAACAAAATATAACCTTATATAAAATCAAAAATACTAAAAATAATCTAACGTATACATCTGTATCATTCATATATTATTGAAAATCTCCGTTTCAAATCCTCCAAAATATCCATTCAATCGTACAAATATATTTTAAATTAATTCTTAATTCCATTTATCTATAACAATTTCAATAATCTTAAAAAACAAACAAACAAAATTTGAAACGAAGAAACAAATTACTTTCCACAATCATTTAATCAATCATTATTTAAAAAAAAAGAAAAACAAAAATTCCAAATACATTCTAATAACTTTAATTCCAGATAAAATACCAATATTCCCATAGTTCCAACGATTCCAAACACAACGATCTGACAAAACGAAAAAAAAAAAAGAAAAAAGAAAAAAAAAAGACAAAATTCTATAGTTCGTACGAGTTCGAATCGAGAATAAAAAACAAAAAAAAGAGAGAGAGAGAAAACAAAAAATCTCGTCCGATCGGTATTATTTGAAATTAAAAAAAAAAAAGAAAAAAAAAGAAAGAAACAGATACAAAATACCGTTTTGCAGCGTTAGCCGCGGGATCAGTTGGACGGGGGAAAGTAGGAAAAGTGGAAAAGCACGGGTGTGTAGTTACAAAACTGGTTGGCGAAGTTGAGAAGATTCAAAGATCCCTGGCTCGGATAACGGGTAAAGAGTCGCGCTGTTATCCGGTATAAAAAGCCGGGGGTTGGGGCACGGGGAGAAAAATAGCGAGTTGGAAATAGGATTTTCTCGATACGCTCGGGGTCCTCGGTAACCCAATTTGTGCCGTGATAGCTCCTTGACCTTCGATATCCCGATTGGATATCCGTCTCCAGTTTCACCACCGATGACTCCCGACTTGCTTTCACTGTAACGCTAACTTCGTTTCGGGGAACGTACTTTATTGGAAACCGGGTAAATCCGGTGTGTNCACGCGCGCGGGAAACGGGAGAGAGGGAAAAAAGAGAGGGAGAGAGAGAGAGAGAGAGATCGGTCGATTGATGGCACGAAGATTGAGTTTCTCGTTAAAATCGGTTTTATCGCTGGGTTAGTCATTTTCACAGGATAACTGTCGTTTGCTCGAATTTTTTTAAACGAATCGCGATAATAACGACGGAAAATATTTGTATTTGTATATGTGTGAGAATTTTTCGAACGACAATGGACGAGTAAGAAACTCTTGATTCCCTGATTGGACGGGAAAGAAGAGACTTCTATAAGCCTAATATAGGAACAATCTAGATAATTTAGAAAGAAAGATCACTTGGAAAAATTTCTTCGAAAATGTTTCCAAATGTTTATTTGTTCCAAAAAGAAATTACTTTTCTTCTTCTCTTTTCTTCCGCATTAGAACTCAAGTATGTGCGCAGGTGTCGTTCAAAGATATTTCTTGAGTTAATTTAGCGGAAAGTTGAAGGAGCGTTCGACGAGCAGCAACGAGGATAGTATTTCATTAGTAAAAGTATCACACTTTTACCGATGGCGCAAGTTTCGCGAAACTCGGTCCCCGCTTACACGAATTTCGAGTTCCTTGGGAGTCTGTTGCGTACAGCTGTCACTGGGTACAGCGATGCGATCCGTGTTTGGTGTTTCTGGAAGCAAGGAAAATTAAAGCGCAGTCTATGACGTAGTTCCCCTACGCGGAGTCGTGTAATGCGTCTCGTGTAACGCCTGTAACTAAAACTTTCCCCGTTTAAATTTAAATAATTCGATTCCACTTGCGATACCACACACGACGCTTTTATTATAATTTCTCGCGAGAATTCATTCAATTTCGCTATATTGTCCGACCGAATCGATCTTGTATATCCACTTAATCGAATTATTTTAAAACATTTTATTTATTTATTTATTTATTTTAAAAAATATTATATTTATTTATTATATTATATATTATATTATATATTATATCTTTAGAAGTATTATATTTATTTATTTTCTTTAGAAGTTTATAGTAACAACCAGTTACCCTGGTTATTTAAATAATAAAAAACCCAAAACAACCGAAACTCTTCGACGAGACCCTCCATATCTTGATATCTCGATATCAAATACAGAAAAATCTTGATAAAAAAAATATATCTCTCAAGAAATACTCCCTTCCATATTTCAATATGGAACGAAATTCTAATAAAAATATCCCTAATTTACGAAACCATGGCTTCTTTTCAAAAAGAAGTCAAACCCCTCGAAACGTGTTTCGTTGAGCGTCAAACGCAGAATTAGCTCGATCCTTCGATCGCTACGGTTCATCGGAGGGGAGGGGAGGGGAACACTCGAGCCACAGAGAACTTGGAAATAAAATTAAGCTGCAGTCCAGTCGATGGACAACACTCGGCCACAATCC
>NW_006263547.1:195857-200744 GCF_000469605.1 Apis dorsata | reverse complement strand
GGGTCCCACTTGACCCGCGCAATCTGCCTCGTACAGCTGTCAGCCAGGGAGGAGGGAGGGGGAAAGATGAGGAGGGGTAGGGATGCGGTCTTATCCGTCGAATCGAACCACCCCTTTTAATTCATCCACCTGGCAAGTTTGCTCCGTAAAGTTGGACGCTTGCATTGTCGCTGCATTTATTGTCTAGCCAGGTTTATCGAGGAAGCTGGTGAAAGTAAGCTGTTTATCGCCAGTTACCAGACAGCACGCTGTCCTCCGACGAGATCTCGGTTTGCTCTCAGATTCGTGGAAGAATTCGGGTGGAGGGTGAAGGATGCAGACTGACCCGTGACTGAACCTTGGACTTGACTGATAATGCGGCTCCCGTTTAATTGTTTCGAATTAGTATAGAGAGCCTTTTTTTTTCTTTTTTCTTTTTTTTCTTTCGTTTCTCGAGAGTTCATTTCGGGATTTTTTGGATTCTCGTTTTGGATTTGAAACTTTCTTTTGTCGTTTGGAAGGTTTCTCGGGAGGTTTCTGTTTTTTTTTCTTTTTTCTCTTTCGTTTTCTCGTGGGATTGGTTTTTTCGACACTTTGTTTCTCGAACCATTTCGAAGGAGAAATTTGCGTGAATGAATTTATGGAGAATTGGAATTGGACGAAAATAGAATGGTACGTGGTACGTCCAAGAAGAATAATAGGAAATAAAGTATAATATTATAAAGGTATTGATATTTGGGAGGAAAAATTTGACAGAAATCCGCATAAAAAAGGATTTAAATTATTTATAATTTGATAAATAAGCTTCGATTTTTGTATATCACTTCAAAAATATGAATATATTAACATTTTGTATACTCGTATCCAAATTTTATTATTCAATTTTGATATTAAATTGTGATCCAACGTGTGTACCTCATAAAATGAAGTATTCCATTTTCCTTTCTTTCTTTTCTTTATGTTCTTACAAATAACACAATTCTTTTCTAACCAATCCATCTACTGATATCAAAATATCAAAATGTATCAGATGAGAAACGATAATCGAATTAAAACAAAAATTCTCTCTCTCTCTCTCTCTCTCTCTCTCTCTCTCTCACTCTCTCTCTCACTCGCTCTCTCTCTCTCTCTCTCTCTCACTCTCTCTCTCACTCGCTCTCTCTCTCTCTCTCTCTCTCACTCTCTCTCTCACTCGCTCTCTCTCTCTCTCTCTCTCTCACTCTCTCTCTCACTCGCTCTCTCTCTCTCTCTCTCTCTCACTCTCTCTCTCACTCGCTCTCTCTCTCTCTCTCTCTCTCACTCTCTCTCTCACTCGCTCTCTCTCTCTCTCTCTCTCTCTCTCTCTCTCTCTCTCTCTCTCTCTCTCTCTTTCTCCATTAAAAATTAATACCGCAACTTTAATCGATGAAAAGTTGCCTCGCATAAATACACAACTTAATCGACATCCCAGTTCCCATGAACGTTCCCATAATCTTCTTCTACTAATGTCGCCCTACTGTAATTAAATCGACAAACTAATTGCATTAAACATTTTTCGGAATGAAAAAAGAGGAAGAAAAAAGCACAAAATTTCAAAACTTTTCAAAACTCTTCCCTTTTCTCTTTCTCTCTCTCTCTCTCCTTTTCTAAACTGACCCAAATGCAGGATAAGCAAGTGCCTCCAACTTTTCCACCCGCCCGCTTTTCAACCCCATCCGCATCCCTGTCCCCGATTTACCCTGCCGAAAAAACGACATCCGGATCTCGGTTGTGTTTTATCGTCAATCAAAGAGACGATGGCTACATGCATAAATTGCGCGGAAGGGGAGTTGAGCGCTCATTTTTCCGTCGAATCAAAACAAAAAAAAAAGAATAACAAAAAAAAAAAACAGCTTTCGTTATTCGGAATTGAATCGGTTCACCGATGATCCATCGGTTTCGAAGCGAAATCGACGTGGATATCCTCCCTCCCTTATTTTTCCTTTTAATTCGATTCTCTCTCTCTCTCTCTCTCTCTTTTCTACGCGGGGCAAAAAACAAGCTGGGATATATGTAGATTTCCGCGTTGGGAGAAATAACGCGAAACAAGAAATATCGAGTTACTCGAAACAAAGGCCGAGTTTTTCCATAGTTTTGAATCCATTAGAGGAGATATCGGTGCGAATCGTTGCAATTATTTCTGGGGTTTGGTTTGGTGCTGATAGTGGGGCGTAAATATTGTTTTAATAATCGGAGATATATATGATGTACAACACGAAGTATCGAAGTCCTCCGGTTGTGAAAATAATTATATGCGTTTAATTATATTGCGTTTCAATGAAGATACATCTGCGTGTTTTTTTAATTGAAAAACAAAACTCTTACTTAGTTACTTGGTTAATATAAAAAGAAAAAGCGATGGAGTCTAAGAAAGATCGAGATTTCTTTGCCTCTACGAAAGAAAGTGTCACAAAAGGTTCGAATATTGATCGAAATTCCCTAAAGACTACCAATAAAATTTTACAAATTTAAATTATTCGACTATTAACTAACTTCTCACGTCATCTCTCGATTTCCAAAACGAGAATTTATTTAGAAATAAATTTCTTTTCAAAAAAAAAAAAAAAGGAAAAAGAAGGAATTAAAACGCTCCTTTGCATCCAAGAAAGAAAAGAAAGGAAAAAGAAAAATGAAAATCCAGCGACAAGTTGAAAAAAACCGTCTCGCCCTATCTGGCACACGGTACGAGCGTTGCAAGTTCCATAAAAGTTTCAACCTCCGCCGGCCGCAACGACAATTCGCAATTCTCCCCGACGACTGTTTCGCGGTGTGCTGCGTCCCGCAAGAAAAGGGTCCCGCATCCTTATTGGAGGAGAAGAGGCTCGAGTCAAGGGAGACGTGAAATTGGAAAAGGTTCAGATTGTCAGATAGAGCACAGCTACTATGGGATGCTGGACCACTGTGACAGCTGCGCGGAGCAGATTGCACGGATCGAGTGGGACGGAACGTAGTAGTGCACGTAGTAGACCGAGAATGGGGGAATCGTATTAAATTGTTCTGCACGCGTATCATTGTCCTCTCTGAAAGTCGTGAGAAGCGATGCGTATTAATTCCTTTAGCCTTTCAATTCCAATTTCGATCGTTCAGTTTTCAGAACAACGAACGATTGGCTCAAGAGGCCGAGAGAAATGTCATTCGATCTCGTTGAAAGAAAAGAAAAAGTTGTTATATAATTTTCTTTTTTTTAATTAATTATTCGATTATTCTCTGTAAACGATCGAATATCGTTATACAAATTTGACATCATTTTTCTGACACACAAAATACAAATAAATTTCGAGTAATATCGAGTAAAAATCGAAAATTCCGAAATGGTTATGAATTCGATGGTTGAGATATATATTTCTCGTCTCTCTTCCTCCCCTCTGTATATTCTTCCATTCCTTTTTTCGCTCTTTTTTTCTTTCTTTCTTTCCTCTTTTTTTTCTTTCTTTTTTTTTTTCTTTTTATTTTTTAATTTTACATCGGCTACCACATGGCACAGTTGGGTCATCGATTCCGTGGGCAGTCTGCGTAGCAAGTCGGCAGATACGTTCATTTTAACGCGGGAGGCTGCTGTAATCTGTGTACCCGTAATAACTTTTGCGTGGTTAGCAGCTGACCATGCATGGAATTCATTATGCTGAAACAAATATGTAAATCTCCATATATTCCTGCCATGGTTATACATATATGGCCCCGGGTGTACACGGGTCTGGATGCAGATATATTTCGTACGAAACGTGTGTCCACTCCCGAAACGGACAGTGACGGTTTAAAAAAAATTTATCTCGCAACGCCAGTTCCCTAGAACATGTTAATAACGTCAAGTTGAAAATCTCGAGGATTTTATCCTACTATTACAAGTAGCTTCCTTCCAACGGTGCATTGTTTTTGAATTATGTTACGTATGAATTGACGATGATTTTAATTGTATTTTGTAATATTTTAATGATTGGAAATTGGAGAAGAATTCAATGGAGGATGGAGAAATAAATTTATCAATTTATTTTTCCTTTTTTTCTTTTGATAAAAATTGGTTATATCGATAGAAATTCTAAGTGTCAAGTAATTTGTTAATTTCTAAATTCTCTTAATTTCAAACTTTTGATTATAGAAATTAGAACGTAAGAATTTTATTTTTATACTTTTTTCCCTTTATATTATTTTCGTTTATATTAATTCGATATATTTTGCGATAGATAAAAAGTATTAAAGAAAGTGACGTGTTGAATGTAACGCAGAATCTTGTTAAAATTCATTGTCGATAAATGTAGGAAAGGGGAATGGAGAAATTTATTCCCTGCGGATTGTGATAAACTCCATGGAACTGCCGCGCATGAAAAATAAATACCAGTGAACGTTCCTGTAATTTATTTAAGAAAATTCTCGGCGAAAGAGAAAAGCTTCTGCATTAAGCATATTTAAATTCATTTTTAATCGCGTGTCTAAAGACAGAGATAATACCCGAATGTTTCATGAACTTTAATATAATAACAGTTTGCGACACAAGATATTTCTAGCCGCAAGATGTTTCTGCTAAAATTAATTCTTTTCAGTTTACAAGAAAAAACAAAAAAACAAAAAAATCAACATTCCTCTGTTTCGAAACTTCTTAACAACGAAAATAATTTCTTTTGTATCTCAAAATATAATTCCTCCCTAAAAAATTTTTTTAAAAATTTCAAAAACTGTACGTACATAAAATATACTAAGTAACTAAATAAAAAAGTAAATGAAAAAAAAAGAATTTTCAACTTTGTGTAAAATTCCTCGCTTAAAAAAAGAAAAAAAAAAAGAAAAGAAAACAAATGAAAAAAACGAAAACTCGAAAATCACTTCCCCGCTTTTCAATCTCTCTTCGAACAATCCAACATCCTCTCGATCCTCGGTATTCGGAACGATGACGAG
>NW_006263547.1:189420-195623 GCF_000469605.1 Apis dorsata | reverse complement strand
CTCCCCTTCCCCCCAAAGATCCGCAAAGTCTGGCCGAGGGGCTCCACGCTCCTCATCAAAATTCATGGAAACAATTTTAATTAAAGATTTCCCCCCATTATCCTGGTATTTCTGTTTCATTCCATCCGCGTTGCTTGGAAGAAAGGAAGCGGGCTATTGGAACGTCATGATCGTTTGTTGTTCCAGGAATATCTATGCACAAAGGCTATGCATTCGTGCAATTCACAAATCCCTTTGATGCCCGGAGCGCCTGCCTCGGCGAAGATGGCCGCACCGTTCTTAGCCAGATACTCGGTAAGTAATTTCTCTCTTGCCGAAACATTAATAACTCGTTCCTATCTTATATATAAACGTTTATAAACGTTCCCTCCCCCAGCCATATAATCGTGCCGAATATTTAAATATTAATTATAAACAACGTTTGGCAACACCAACCCCCCTCTCCTCCCTCCCAACCATCCCTTCAACCCGCGGAAACGCCAATTAATTATTGGCTTTCGTTCCGTTGAAAATTCCCGGTTTTGAAAGGTGAACTCCTGGCAGGATTCACGGTTCTTTGACGTCTCCGTTGCTTTTCCGCTTTTTCAAGTTTAATGGCGGCGCTGCAACCCTCTCGCGAAACGCCCGTTTCGAGCGCGAGGATTACGGCGAAACGTTTCGATCGTTCTTCGAATCTCTCTCACTCTTGATACCTGTTTCAATTTCCTGGTAAAAATTGCTCGCGGAATCGTTCGGTCTCGTAGTGGTGATATTTGGTTGGTAATTCGGAATATTTTGGAAAAAAGTGTGAACGAAGTGGGAAGATTTAGAATTTGGAAAGATTTTTGTTTTTTTTTTTTGAGGGAGGAGAGGAAGATATATTGAGAAGAACATCAGTTCTTTGTTCGAACGTTATTCTGGGAAATTAAATAAAAATTTTTATTTTACTTTCCGTTTTAATTTTAATTCTTTCGTTATAAGAAGAAATTAACGAGGATGACCGCGATTCAAAACTGGTTCATTCGTAAATTGTATTGGGAATGCCTCAATTAACCACTTTACTCGATAATATCTCCATCAATTTCTTCCTCTATTATAGTACAATTATTTTTCTCAAATGGAAATAAGTAGTTATCTTTCCTCTCTTCTAGGAGAAAATCAAATTTACATATCCGTATAATCTATATATATTGGAACAATTAATAATTCGTTTATTTATATTAAATTTAAATCGTTCTAAATTTTTAGTTAGAAGTTTTCATAGAAATTGCAAATGAATTTCGGAGGAGGGAATATATAAGATGATACGATATTGGATGAAGTTAGTAGTTGAAACCGTTGAAAGTTTTTGATGAAAAATTCATTAAATACATCCAGTAACAAGGTACGTCTTACACATTGCATTTTGTATGAATTCCAGATCAAAAAACTCATAATCGTAATTACAACATATTTTTTTCTTTTTTTTTTTTAACAAATTACAAATTCTTTCAGATCTTCCTCCCAAAAAATTCAATGCTCCGTGTTAGAGAAATTATCAAGAAATTCTGAAGGGATTTTTTTTTCTTCGAAAATAATTCTTACCCTCACCAGTGAGCAAAGTGAATTACGAAATTGGACGAGAACGAATTATAATTTCAACGAATCTGGATATGGAGGATAGCGATTGGCGCGATCATTTACGAAGTTAACTCGACGCGGTGGAAGGTTGTTGGCCGCAGTCAGGAACGAACGAGAACCGAACAGATCCTTAAAAGCGAAGTATCATCGACTTCCAGCCATTAGTTTCCAAGTTCTCTCGGGAATCTGACTAGAGACAGGGGGGATACGTTCGAGAGCATTTAGCAAACTCGCGAAACTTGCCACGAGAATCGGATTTTCCTCCTTTGCACCATTACGAAATTTGCATGATTTTCGACCCGATTCGTAAACACACCGATCGAACGAATCTTTTTCCTTTACTTTCCTTTCTTTCTTTTTTTTCTTTTCTTTTTTTATTTTCACTTATATATTCTTTCTTCCTCGTTAGTGGCGTCGTTCGTACGGATAACAAGATGGAGTTTGAAATTTCGTGGTTTGCTTGAAACTGGATGGAGGTTAGTTTAAACCAGAGCTGTATATAGAACGTGTTTCACGTCTCGCTAGTTCAACAGTTGAACAAGCTGCTACGAATACGCCGGTCAATAAGACAAATATGACTTGAAAGGAGAAATAAGGATAGGTATCGACTAGGTGCTATCTTGCCCGCTCAACATTCCCCTGCCCGGTGTATTGTAAAATCAGATGAAATTGGACACGACTCGACTTTCTTCGTCTAATATTTTATTTATGATCTCCTTACGTTATCCGCGGATTGCAACGAATAAATACCTTAACACCACTTATTCGAGCCAACAACTCGTGTATTTCCCGTGTAAAAGAAGGCACATATTAATTATTAAGAATAACAATTTATTCAGATTAGACTTAAACTCTTCGAATACAAAATATCCCATCAAGGATAATTCGATTTTTTTCATTATTCAAATCCATCGTTCATTTCGCGTCAAAGAAAGAACCAACTCGCGAAACTAAATTACAGATAAATTTTCCGAATTTTTCGAAATCCAAATCCTTCATTCTAAGTGCTGGCAATAATACGATACCTTTTCTATCTCTATCTAGGTTGAAAACTCCCTTCCCCCGAGAAAGAAACTCGCGCATTAATCACAGATAGAAAGTTCATAAGTCCTCCCCCTGTCGGTATTCAGATCGTAGAGTGAATCGACAGCCGCCTCTTTTCCCGCTTTTTCTCCCTGCGGGCCTTGAAAAGTATCCCAGGAACGGGATACTACTACTAGGCGACACAAAAATCAACGACAGTCCACGATGGCCACGGCAAGAAGCGGACCTGTCTACACATATACGCCTTCGGTTCCTTTCTTCTTCGTTCCACCCTTCGCCCGGTTCCTCCAACCCCTCCCCACCTCTCTCGCTCGATTCGCCCAGAAATCTTTCTTTGGCTAATGCAAGAACTGTGTTCCCACTGTACCTTCCAACCGCCTACCTTCCGGCGTCCATATATACTACCCCCTCCGTTGTACGTTCCACCCTTGGATTGGGGGTAGGAGGATACCCGGGGAGACGTGCATTTACAAGCGCTCGACTCACCACAGGGAGACCTCCTCTACCCATGGCTTCACGTTCCTTCCTATATAATTCTACCGCTGCACACGTGTACGTAGAGAAAGTTCGCCGAATGAGAAACAGCCGAATAAAACCCCTCCCCTTTGCGACGGCCGGCCGATTCCTCGCCATCCCCCTCTGAAACCGATCGTTTCTTCGAGGTGTCGAAGCGAAATTTCTTTTTATCCTTTTCTCGTTGCAGGGTGTGTCACCTTTGTGATCGCGTTCCCTTCGAATTTTCATCTTTTGATTATAAGAGTAATTTTTCAAGGTCTCTTTATTTCAACGGTGCAAATAAATATGCAGGAGGAAATGGTGTGTTGTGATGGTTGAATTTTTAATTCGAGCGATTGGTAATGATAAAGAATTTTGAAGAAGTTTTTTAATTGAATGAATCTCTAAATAAATTGAGAAATTTACGGAGCCAGTTTCGAAAGGGTCATATATCAGATCAAGTAGAAAACTGTAACACGGAACGATTCTAGGATTGAACTGCACCGTGACCGACTCGAGTTGAATTTAAATTTCGATCGTAATAGATTGCCAATTAATTCTAACTTCGAGTTTCATTCTTCAGGGTCCTTTGTGCGAATGAAAGGATATTGGATCGAAGAATTATTTTCCTCGATTTATTTTCTTCACTTTGCCGGTTATCAGGTTAAAAGGAATGTTAATATTCTGTAACCAGTGCTTGGATCTTATTTCATCCGAAGAAAATACGCTTTTCGGCCTGTCGAGCTTCCCATATTTCTCTAATATCTATATAACGGGATTTTCAGGAGGAGGAGGCATAATTATGCGAGGTGGTGGGCGAATCTACGAACCAACTCGATGCGCTTTCAGATCTCTGAGAAATTAGCTATCAAAAGGAAGGCGGATGGAATATCGGCCTCTACGATGAAGAAGGATCTTATAAAAAATGAATTTCCATCTCCGATAGATTTTTAAATACGTGTTATTTCTGTCGTTTTCGGAATAGATGTTAGTCTCCAGAATAAACCATAGAAGAATAATCGATAGAAGAAACGTAAATAAAAAATTATTGGACAAAAATTTTAATAAGTTTAAAGTAGTTGTCGATGTCGATAAACATTTATTACAAGCGATTACTTTCATCACCATTGGTCTTTTGTTACAATTACTTATTTTTATTTCATAATTACTTTTTTTATTTCATGCAAAATATACTTCTTCTAAATTTTTAAAACGATATGTTCTGTGACGAAATGATTGTAAAATTGTAACGAAAAGATTTTTATTTTAAACAATTTTCGATACTCGACGACGAAAACGTTTCCATTAGCTCGGTGCAAGGTATAGGATGAAAATGAAATCGTGAGATGATATTGCGCGCTTATCTCGTTTCGCATAATCTACGAAACTTTTTATGCATCGCATATTTTCTCAAAACGCACAAGCTGAATATTTTAGAACGGTATTTATTAGGATGTATCATGTATGAAAAGTTTTACCGGCACTTCCTGTCATTTTATATGACACCTCTCACACTTTACTTCGGCCTAGATATATTCAAGTGTCACGTTTCCTACCCTTAAAAGATGGCAAAAGGTTATCTAACGTGATATTTCGTGACGATGCACTTTATCCCCAAAAGTTCTAAATAAATAATAAGTAAAGTGGATTGCAATCAACAAATTACTGTTATCAAAAATATTGCCCTTATATCTTTCATTCTGAATCATTACTTGCGTTCGAAGTCACGAGTGTGAAAATTTATGGCAGTCAATATAAGTGTGAACGCAACATATATAACTATATATGTATATGACACTATTTATTTTCATAGGAACTTTTATGAGAATATTATTATTTATTTTTTGTAAAATAGTTGGATTAAAAGTTTGCTTTATTTTAAAAAAAGTGCATTGTTCGCTTTTCCTCTCTATAGATTTTTATTAAAGTAATTTCATAAATTTTGCAAACTTTTCGTTGAAATTTGTTGCATTTTCAGTCCAAAAGTGCACTATTTAAAGCGTTACGTTGCGCGACATACATTAATTACCCTCAAATTGAATTCCATTTATCCCCTCTCTTCTTTCTAAAAAAAAATCCTACCGTTAATTTCAATTATGCCCCCGTTGGGATTGGTTTCAATTGAAAATCGAACTAATCGAAAATCGTACTATCGTCGAATACGAAAATAGCGAAAAATTGAAAAGTATCGACAATTATCAACTGGCTGGATATTCATGAGAAATATAGGTCACTTATAATACGAACTGAGCTCGAGCAATGGTAGAAGGGAGAACAGTGATTTATTATGATAATCTCATTACGAATTAATGTGCTGATTTACGACTGGGACGATTCTTTTTCATTCAGTAATCTATACGATGGAGTCTGTCATGAATTTATATCGAATGATTGATGCTTTATGAGCCCTGCGAGAAAGTAAAATTATTTAGATAAATGATGAGTCGAAACATTCGTAATGAATAAGAACGAAATAAATTTCAAAATTCGCGCTATATCTATATGCTAGATTCCATTAGAGATGAGCCGAAGACACCCGAAAATGTGCGAAATTGCGCGAAGTTCTATAAAGTTCACGTCGTTCCCGCGCAAATCATGGCGTCGGTCATTTTGTGCGCAATTAATCAGTGATTTCGTGTATTAATTGATAATTAAAGTGTTCTTGTTAGTGTTTAGTGAAAATAGTTTACAAAAGAAATTGTGGACGATTAATAAGATGAAAAATATATCGCGAAATATTGGTTTCGTTGGCGTTTTCTTGTGTCGAGAGGAAAGGAAAGATATCGTCATCATGGCAGGAAATTTTCACATGATACGATGTTAAATATTACGATTTATTTCTTTCTCATGGGTCATAAATTGCATTTTATTACATTATACTTTCATCATTTTAAGTGAAAACTTATTTTAATATTTCGGAAATATATTAATCAAATATAGGCAGCATTCGTATAATACGTAGTACGAATAATTTTACTACGCAATAAGTAAAAAATAAATACGTAAATTATTTCTTGCTATGGAGATGTCTATTTCCTTTATATTTAATAGTTTACGTTATATTA
>NW_006263547.1:187448-187800 GCF_000469605.1 Apis dorsata | reverse complement strand
ATAAGTAGAAAATAAATACGTAAATTATTTCTTGCTATGGAGACGTCTATTTCCTTTATATTTAATAGTTTACGTTATATTTTCATCATTTTAAGTTGTGAAAACTTATTTCGGAAATATATTAATCAAATATAGGTAGCATTCGTATAATACGTAATACGAATAATTTTAAGACGCAATAAGTAGAAAATAAATACGTAAATTATTTCTTGCTATGGAGACGTCTATTTCCTTTATATTTAATAGTTTACGTTATATTTTCATCATTTTAAGTTGTGAAAACTTATTTCGGAAATATATTAATCAAATATAGGTAGCATTCGTATAATACGTAATACGAATAATTTTAAGA
>NW_006263547.1:181110-187182 GCF_000469605.1 Apis dorsata | reverse complement strand
CATTCGTATAATACGTAGTACGAATAATTTTACTGCGCAATAAGTAGAAAATAAATACGTAAAGTATTTCTTGATATGGAGACGTCTATTTTCTTTATATTTTATATTTTACGTTATATTTTCATCATTTTAAGTTGTGAAAACTTATTTCGGAAATATATTAATCAAATATAGGTAGCATTCGTATAATACGAATAGTACGAATAGTACGAATAATTTTGCTGCGCAATAAGTAGAAAATAAATACGTAAATTATTTCCTGCTATGAAGACGTCTATTTGTTATAAAATTTGTATCTTAATAAATTTATTGCTAAATATCTTTAGTTTTTCGTATATTTTGGCATTGAAATTACAAAATAGATACCAATTCGAATAAATTTATAAAATAGTTAGAATCAATATATTCAGTTCGGTTTTAACCTCACATTTTCGTTCATCATAGACATGTAATAGATATTAGTATATTCTTTATAAAAAAAATTAATAGTAAAATAATAATAAAGTGATTTAGTATATTTTTAAATAAATACATGTATTTATTAGATTTTTATTCCGTGTTTTAATGTAGATTTTTTTAATGGAATAAAGCATAAATTATAAAGATTTTTTTGCAAAATTTACTGAGAAAATTAATAGATGAATAACAAAACTGACGATCTTGCTAGATATTTATGGAATGCAAAGAGGGAATGAGAAAGTTGATGTATTTGTTTGGTTATACACGCGACATGTGAAGTATTCATACATTCAGCAAACGTTTTGACTCTGCAGAAACTGCTACGTATTAATTAATAATTGAACAGCGTGCCGTGTTATATGAATAATTCATAATTAAAAGTCATAATTTTCACATATCGTCGTCGTTTTCCATAATACGCGAGAATGTATAAGCAAATGTCACACGACACGCATATTGTTTAGTATAAAATTTCTTCCATTATTTTCATTTAAACAATGAAAAATGTCAAATTCGAGCTTGGTAATACAATTTAATTAAAATCAAACTAAGAAATTCAACTTATTTTCATACAAGTTTATTTCGTGATTAAATTAGTTATTATGGAATTTAAATAATTAATGAAATCTAAAAGTCGAAAATCATTCAATTTATTATATCACAGTCTAATCTTGCATCAGAATTTTTGGAATGTAAAAATATATTGTTGAAATATAGAAATATTTGATCAGTCTTTGAACTTTTAATCTTTAACGTAATTTTTTTATCAAATACAAAATATTTAATGATTGTTAAAATCTTTGAATCTTCAATCTCCATTTTTCATCAAATATTTCCTAAAAATTTATCCTACAATAAAATTATTATTAAAATCTTTCAATTTTCAACTTTCTCTATAATTCCCCACCAAATTTTTCAATATAAAATCGCATTACAAAATATTTAGCGATGAACTTTCAATTTCGAAGTTATTTTCAAACATTTCTATATAATCTAGTATCCTTATAGTATAGCGAAGCATTGTTTCAAACATATACAGTTAAATTCGAATCCCGTGGTATAACTTCGTCGAAACAAAACGTGCCATCTCCACCGGTAGGGAAACACGTGCTTGTTAACTGTTACGTGAATGATAACCAGGGTATTCCCATTAAAAGTGGAGGAACGTTTCATCCTGATTCGTTGTAATCGCCTCGTGGAAATTGTTACTGCACGACAAACGCAATACCCTGCCTCTCGTGCTACAACTTCGTGATGATGTAACGCGGTTTTGTATGGAATTATGTTTCGTTTAATTAGATTAATTAAATTCACCGATAACGAGATCAGAGTGGAAAAATAAATATAGGGGGAAGGGAAAGTGTACACATGTTTAGAGAAACAGGTCATAAATTTACATGTATACGTCATGTACGAACATCTAATTTACTCGTATTATTACGACTTGTCATAAATCGTTTGCAATCGAGTTCCGATAATTATCGGGTGATTTTCTCCCTTACGTTTTGTAACTTTTTTGTTTTGTTCAAGCAAATTGGATTATAATATTGGATTAATATTAAAACAAAGATAAAAATATAATGAGACATACTTATTTTTATAACATCATTTTAATTGTAATTATTTATATATAAAATAGATATTTTAGATAGGTAATATAAATTGTAGTTTTAATATCAAACGAGCAATCTCTTTATAATTAGTATTTTAAAAATTATTTTTTTAAAAATATTTCTATTCCTAGAATATAGAGACCCTTAGGAATTTATTTCAAACGTAAAAATATATATTCAGAATATCACAGTAAAGAGAAGTTTAATTACACGAATTTCGTTTATGAACTTTCTTTCAGAAGGAAAGAAAATTCATAATTAACGAAAATAAAATAAATTCTACTTTAAATACTCGATAAAAAAAAACACCTTTTCCAAATCTCATTTTTCCAAGATCATCAATCATATCCAAATAACAAACTCACTTATCTCTTTCAAAATTTTAAATTCATTCGATCACCAACAAAACAGTTATAGTTATGCATCTTCGAATATCCCCTTCTCCCGTGATTATTCGCCATCAAGGCAGATTATATCAAAAAGGATCACGTATAATGGACGCGTTTCTCCTCCAACGATGAGAATTGAAAATCATAGGTGTCCTTTTTTTTCACCTTTCGCGATAGTCGGTCTTTCTTCGGTGATAGAGCAACAATGCTGGTTACTTTATTTTTTACGATCGGTATTTTTATCCGCACGTGCACGGACGAGAGTTGCATTTAATCCTTCTCAAGGATCGTTCCCCATCCAGGGGATAACTGTATCAAACATGGGACTCGTAGTAGGAGGGCGGTGGGGAGCGGTTGAGTGGGCAAAAGACGGCGAATCGCGTGGCGGTTTCCAGTTTTATGATCCCAAACCCCTTCTTATCCCCTTTTTCTTTCGGCTCTTGTACTCGTCTTTTTACTCTCCACCCCTCACCACTTTCCTCGGCTCCCAAAGTGCGCGATATAAAACAAACGTGGATAAGAGTTATGCGAGTCTTCTCGTCTTTTTTAGTGCTATAGCACAGTGAGGATAGAGTACTCGGTTTCTTTTGTATTCATAGAGAGGCGTGTTTTATTCGAGAAATCTGGGAGATTCGAGGAGAAGGATCGTTTATCCCTCTCCGAGGAGGCAGTTTTTAAGTTAAGCGTCAATGGGAATCGAATGGGATTAAAGATTCGATGGGAAATGGTTAACTGTACCTGTGATGTCCACCTGTAGGTTCTCCCTCCCTCTCTTTCTCTCTCTTTTCTATTTGATTTTTTTTTTTTTTTTCGTTAGTTTCCTTCTCTATTCTCCGTGCGAGATTTTTCTTCCTCCACTTCCGCTACGCGCCATTAAACCCTTTAAATGAGAGTCGAAAGCTGGCAAACTCTTGAGGATATAATCCTGGCTTTGCGAGGCTATGATCCTTCTAACTGCGAAAGCTCTCGCTCTTGTGATATTATATAAAAACTATCTCCCCCTCCCCCTTCCCTCTGTTTTAGCATCATTTGCTCTTAGGCCTTTCAAGTTTGCCACTTTCCTTCCGCCCTATCGTTCTTTACGATATTTTAAATTCGTTTCGCTACCCAGGTTAATGGTATCGCCCATTACTTGTCCAATGCGCTTTTTAGGTTATCCATTTCGCGCAATTTGCTACGAGTTTTGGTCTTAAAAGTTGATCCGGGATCAATGGAATAATTCGTTTAAATTTATGGTCGGATGTATTTTAATTGTTAATGTTAATGTTATAGAATCAAGGTATATATCAATATACCATTAAAATTAATAAGAATTGTCAAATTAAAATTAATAAGAATTAATTATATTAATTATTATATTAATTATTATCGAATTTGTTGTTTTTTGAATTAATTTATTTATTATTATTTATAAATAAAATAATATTATTAATGATAATTAGAAATTATTTAAAAAATTCTTTTAGCAATTTAAATAAATAAAAAATAACAATGAAATAAAAATATAATTAAATTATAATACAAATTGTAAATTAATAATAGATCAAATATTTCGTGTAAACGATATCGAAAGTTATTATACGAAACATTTCAATGTTTTGTTTTTTCGATTTCTTATAACCTTCTCCCATTGTTGATATTACATTTGCTCATTCGGCGTTCGAACGTTTTAAAAGGCGGACGCGTGTGGAATTTCTCTCTTATAATTTTCTTCCTTATTGTTCTATTCTCGCGTGTGGGTGTAATTTATCTTCGATATTGCTTTCACGTGGTTATTTTGCAATTATTTATATCCGTATCGAATTAAAGTTCGCGATAATTTTTAATAATTAATCGATCGCGTGTATATCGTCCAGAATTTTTTATTGTTAGTATAAATATAGTGAAAAATATTTAAAATATTATTTAAATAATGTGCATCGAGTGTTCGAAATTGTTCTACGACAAACACACGCATGTGATGATGGACGAAAATTTTGAAAAACTGCAGATACGTGAATCACCAACTGTAAGTCATATTTTTTTTTAATTAATATCGATAAATATCTTGTTGGTCATTTGTTTTTTTATTATTAAATTTTTATTTTTTCATTATTATTAATTGATAATACAGTTATTAATGCTAATATTGTTGTATAATATGTATATATGAAAATTATTTTACTCTCTCTAAACAGGAAATTTGTATTAATTGTATTTATGAATTTTAATATATATAGTTTATCAATTAATGTTTGATTTACATATAATATTCAGAATAATATTCAATCAGTATTTCAATATACGAAGTATTGACCAACAAGTTATTTGCATTATTAGTTGTTAGATACAAGTAAGGATAAAAATTGAATTAATCTAAATTAAAAATATTATATTATTCTATCGTTAAATTTCTTATTCGTATTTTTTCTTAATTTTTTTAATCTGAAATTCAAGAAATACAATATATAGAAGAAACATATCTTTTTTTAATTAAATTTTCTAAATTTAACGCATTATTTAATTATTCTTAAAATTTCTAATATTTTATCTTTTCAAAATTATATTTTTCGTTTAAATTTCAAAGGGGGGAATATACAAATTTTTTTACAAATTTTTTTCTATTCGTGTCACACAAACAAATGCTTGTGTCCAATGAAAGGATTAAATGAACACCCATTTTAAACAACAAGAAGGGGAAAAAGTGTAAGAATTAGGATGCTCGGTTGCAACGTCGTAACATCTCATGTATATAATTTCGACTTTCTTGATCCCCGAGAGAATATCGTCCGCTTCGCAGTGAGAGAACGTGCTCGCGTAAATTTACGGTGAAATGTTGCTTCACTATACTCCACTCTGCCATATTAGACTGTATTCTTGAATTCGCATACACGACGTAAGATTTATTGCCGAGCTAAACTACGTCGTTCAATGCTTATTAATGTTAACGAACCCTTCTTCTCCTTCTCCTTTTATTCTCCAACTCCTACCTATTTTAATCCCCTATGGAGGATAGTATTTGTAAAAGGAGCGTAATCCATGGCCGGTTAATTTAAGACCGAATTAGCAAGATGGGAACGATCCATAGATCTGGCCAAGTAGCTCGTCTAATTGATTGTTCTCGCGTTTCAAATTTTATTTCCATTTTATTTCCATTTTATTTCGAATGTGAAAAATTTATATCATATTTAAAAGATTAAATTTATCAAAGAAATTTAGGAAATTTAAAAACTATTTGTATTATCTGTGTAATCTCTCCTTTCATTTAAAGTATTTTGAATTTTGAGAAAGTTTTTTCAATTTTCTTCTATAATTTTTTTTTTATTATCATCGTTCATAAATTAGTTCAATTA
Source organism: Apis dorsata (assembly GCF_000469605.1). Taxonomy (NCBI): domain Eukaryota; kingdom Metazoa; phylum Arthropoda; class Insecta; order Hymenoptera; family Apidae; genus Apis; species Apis dorsata. The sequence continues at coordinate 181,389 of NW_006263547.1, read as the reverse complement.
AATATTTAAATGATGGAGCAGTAGTTAACAATTTAATTGGTTAACACATCCTCTTCGATCGTCCCGAATTGTTTCCACTTGGCTAATTCCGTATAAAAGATATTCCCTCGATAAAAGATTTTCCTTCGGCGAAAGAAATTTAAAACTCGAATATCGACGTTTCCAATAGAAGAAAACTTTTCAACTCTCGAAACATTTAAGAACATAATCTTAAATACTTCTTTTCCTCGAGTTTCTCAATCCGCTCATTTTCCATTTCCCTCGATCATAAACATTCGA
>NW_006263547.1:177806-180863 GCF_000469605.1 Apis dorsata | reverse complement strand
TCTTTTTTTTTTTTTTTTTTTTCAAAATTTTAATCAAAATTTTCGACAAAACGATCAATTTTTTTTTACTCGATCCATCGATATAATTTTAACGTGTTGTGGTTAATTAAAATATGTATCGAGCGCGTTTATTATGCTTATTAATAAATAGACGAGGTGAGTTATAATAGAAGCGAATTAAACGGCAATATTGCGATTATTTAGCATTGTCGATTTCATTATGAAAATTATTAACGCGCTAAATTCCTCCTAGTTCCGTTATTCACCGCTACATGATAATTTATAAATCGCGATTGTATTCAGCCGGAAAATATCTCTATTCGTCTCGAATAATGGTCACTCACTCACTCACTCACCCACGATCGTGATCAATTATTTTATATTTATATATCCCGATTAATAGGCTTTCTGTCTGTATTTGCATAAAAATAAATACGAAATTTATCGTAAATAATGAGAAATGATTAATGAGATTTAAAATAGAGATATAAAAAAGCAATATGAAAAATTATTTTTTCTATTTTAAACAAAATAAGTTTCGATTTATTTTCTTTTTTTTTTTTTTTTTTTTCTCCTTTTTTTACATACAATAAACCACGGATATATTAATATGGGGGGGGAAAAAAGAAAAAAAAAAAAGAAAAAAAATCGAAACTTTTTTTTTTTAAAAAAAAAAAGTTTCGATTTTTTTTCTTTTTTTTTTTTTTTTTTTTTTTTTCTTCTCCTTTTGATACATACGATACACGCATGATATATCAATGTGGAGTGGAAAATGCGAAATAAACCGAATGAAATTGCCAATTGATTTATTTTATAAACACTTCTGTTTGACAAACAGTTCTCTTGTTATCGATGAAAGTGGGCAACACGAGGAACGCGTGGCACGTGCTTTCCACCGCAAATAGTACGAAAGCTGTTTGTTTTATTGATTAAATTCTTCACTGATGGTTTAATTAATTCCTCCTAATTACCAGTATCGTGTCCGCGGTGCAAACAACGCGTCGTATAATATTATTCCCATTTTTCGTACAATTTAAACGCGAAAGTTTACCTTTCTGATACTTTCAAAGTCAAATTCGTTCGATTGTCCAAGCTTTTTTTGGAAAAAAACTTCTCTAAATTTTCGATATAAATAACCTTTTTTTTTTTTTTTCTTTAATTTCGTAATTCGTATCTCTCTCAATAATCTGTATCAATCGTTTACAATACGGTTTCGATCAATCGAATTCTTAGGATTTCAAAAATTCACGCAATGAAGATGGTTGAAAATCGTTCTCGCGAACTTTTCTCACGAAATATTTAAAATAATAATATCGAACAACTTTCATTTCGATATTAAACCAATTTAAATGATAAATCGAAGGATTGAACGTAAGGGAAATATTGTATGAACAAACTGAGCAAGAAAATCGCGTTGATCGATTTTATTTCGAGCCAAAAACGTAACAACACGAGCGAAAGTATTGTTTCTGTCCAAAGAAAGAAAGAAACGAAAAAACGAATAAAACCAAGGTGGAAGAAAAATAAGAAAGTTTCACGAGTTTCGTGCCAGACGGTACTAGGTCTGGCTGCTATTTTCTCCCGTGCTTCCAAGGCATTTAAAAGTCAATCCACAATCAGTGTTTTATGGGAAAGATTAAGGCTGGCATTCTGAACCGTCTTTGTGTAACAGAAAAGGCCATTAAGCTTAAGCAAATGAAATGGTGTGCCGCTTGTTGTATCTTCAAACGCGTGACCCGTTTCTTCTTCTTCTTTTCTTCTTCTTTTCTCTTTTTTTCTTTTATATATATATTATTCATCCCTTTTTTTCTCTCGTTGTCGATGAACACCTTAAAATGATTTTCATAAATGTAATTTTAATATTTGCCCAGACGTGATATCATTTGTATGCAGATTTCATCATGCGAAAATTTATGCGTTAAATCTATGCCATCCAACCCTTGAAAGGATCAATATTTATTCAGATTTTCGAGGTTTTCCAATGTGATCTGAGAAAATACACAATATTTCTCGCGGTATTTTACTCGAGGAATTTTTTTCCGTTGTACGTATTCATTTGAATGGACGTTAGTTAAAGATCATATTGGGTATTTTTTGAAAGAATGAATTTGCATCGAGCGTTGTCCAAATTCTTTTAATTTTTAACTTACTTCTACTTCAATTAAATTAAGGTTAATCAGCTTTAAATTCTTCTAAATCATCCAATCCCTTATTCAATTCAATTCTCTTCGCAATAAATTCAAAAACAATAGTTCAACTTCGTGCCAAACACCTCCAAAGAATGAATTTGCATCGAGCGTTGTCCAAATTCTTCTCACTAATTTTTAACTTTAAATTCTTCCAAATCATCCAATCCCTTATTATTCAAATTCTCTTCGCAACAAATTCAAAATACTTCAACTTCGTGCCAAACACCTCCAAAGAATGAATTTGCATCGAACATTGTCCAAATTCTTCTCACTAATTTTTTTACTTCTACTTCAATTAAATTAAGGTTAATCAGCTTTAAATTCTTCCAAATCATCCAATCCCTTATTATTCAAATTCTCTTTGCAACAAATTCAAAAACAATACTTCAACTTCGTGCCAAACATCTCCAAAGAATGAATTTGTATCGAGCATTATCCAAATTCTTCTCACTAATTTTTTAACTTACTTCTACTTCATTAAATTAAGATTAACCAGCTTTAAATTCTTCCAAATCATTCAATCCCTTATTATTCAAATTCTCTTCGCAACAAATTCAAAAACAATACTTCAACTCCTTCCAAACATCTCCAATTCTCTAAACGTTGCACCAAGAATATCCCTTCCCCCATAAAAAAAAAAAAAGAAAGAAAAAAAAAAGTAAACTTCCATTGAATTTGGCATCTGTAAGAGAGCAAACGAAATCGAGGCGAGGCTTTACGATCGGCGTGTATGTGTGGAAAGAGGAAACGGCGTCTGGAAATCAGTCGAGGATTCGTTTACGGTGGAAAAAGTTGGATAGGACGAGGCCGGGTGTTCGGCCAGAAAGAAGTAAGGGTAGCTATTCGCGTGTTCCGCGCGACACGAGCA
>NW_006263547.1:172505-177570 GCF_000469605.1 Apis dorsata | reverse complement strand
GGGGAGAGGGGGAGAGAGAGAGAGAGTGGTACCTAGCCTCTCTCCATACCAGGCAGAAACTAATTTAAGTTGGAGAATCACTTTGGCTGTTTCGATTTATTCAGATACTCGACGTATTTCCCGCGAGAGGCCAACCGGTCCGACATCGCCACCCCTCTCGCAATGCACCCCTGCCATTCACCTTCGATGCATGAGTCCCGACGTGCGCACACTGGCCCACCTGCAAAATTCCAGCCCGCGTGAAACCAGCTTAAATCGAATCGACATGTGTGCAATTCGTGTTACCCTCGTGTTATTCGCGTTTCAACCCGGCTGATTTCTTTTTTAAAGTAGAGAGAGAGAGAGAGGAAGAATATTTTTTCTTCTTTTCGAATAACTTACAAAAAAAAAAAGAAATCTACTTTCGAGTGTAATTTTCAATAAGTATAATTCTGTAAAGATAATTCTATGAAAATAAGGAAGAAGGATTATACATTCAGTTTCGATTTTCTCAAAAATCGATGTAGATACTTAAGAGAATTTATATTCGTTGAAATTAAATGGATTCGTCGTGACGGAGTTCCATTGCAAAGAAGAATTTTTTCTTCGTTATTGATCAATCAAATCGTACGTTTTATTTCCCATCCGATAAATCTCTCCCCCTTCGAGCGCACGGTTAGAATTTCAAAAGACAATTCTTACAATACGAACAGTTTCGCGAGCGAACAATATTTATCGAGCAAATTGGACAAAAATGATAAAAGAGGGAAGAGATCTCTCCCCTCCTCCTTCCTCTCCTCCTCTCCTTGAGGATGCAAAGGAACGATTCTCGCGTTGAACGCGCGGAAAATCCCACTTCGGATCGGCAAAGCGGTGTAAACCGGTGAGAATCGATCGAATTTCTCGCTCTCTCCCTGTCCTATAATATCCCCCCCCCCCCCTCCCCCGGCCCTAATGGAAAAAGCTTTCGAGTTTGATTTTCCGCCGTTCCGCGAAACGAGCAAACTCGATAGAAAGAAATTCGCCCCTCGAACCTGTTTCGTCGAATCTACCATTTTCTATCCGGGATTCCTGCATAATTATTTCCTTCGATAAAAATCGCCCCCCCCCTCTCTGGGAGGGAGGGGATTGCATCAAATTTACACGGTTCGAGAGCGCAATTCTGTTGGACATTGAAAAACTATCGTGCAAAGCGTTACTAGCGTACACCTATACAGTTGTATGGTGAGACTCGGATTGTAGGGAATCAAACACTTGGGATATCTGTTTGCAAAGGGGAGGGAAGACGCGTAAATTTCTCTGGAGAATTTTCCACGATTTAAGACCACCCCCCTCTTCCTTGTAATCGTCGCGAAACCGTGCAATTTTTATCCGATCTTAATATTCGCGGAGAATATTTTATTCGCGGGCGAGAATATTGGGGCGACATTTTATTCGACGCGTCGTTTCAACGTGCCGCGAGAGAGGGGAAAACAGAAAGATCGTTTTTCTTTTTCTTTTCCTTTAATTCTAAGCGACTTTATTTCGAACGAGATAATTTTTCAAAAAATGGGGGGAATGTATGTAACAATCTCGCGGGATTGAATCGATAAATGCGTTTTAATTCCTCTCGATTTATCCGATTTCTCGACTCGATTATAAGTCAGATTAATGATAAAATTGATGAGAAAGAGAGAAATTGGAAAGAGAAGGATCGAAGTCGAACGAGACAAGAAATGGAGGAAGGAATATCGGTGAATAATTGTCCAACTGTCAAACACGAGTAACAAAGATTAAACTGTACAGCCCCTCCTATATCAAGGGGCCGCTCACCCTTTACATACGTGTAACATAACTCTTCTCCAACGAAGTCACCTCGTTTCCCTTTTTCATCCATTTCCAACCCACCCCCGGGGGCCGCCCTCGCCCACGCCACCTGTTATCAATTTCAAACGCCTGGAAGCGTTGGCCGCCAGTTTCAATAAAAAGCCCGGGTGCCGGATATCCACTTTGAAACGTACCGTTCCAAGTCGAATTTCGGGAGGCAGGCGCAAGAAGCATCGATGATGGAAGAATCGAAGTGGGGTACAATGCGACGCGATCGAAACGAAAATAAGATGGGAAGAGGAACATAGATTGGATAGACAGAGATATACGAAGGCGTAAAAATGGTGGGGAGAAAAAAAAAAGGAAAGGAATTAAATGGAAATTAAATTCGTGGCTTTTCGAACGAATCAAGTTTGACAATTTTCAAAAGCGCCAGTGAAATTCGATATAAGATAGATTAATTTACCGTTTAAAAATTATCAATCCGATGATTTCGCCCTAATTCGACGCTCATCTTCGCCTCGAGGAAAATGAAAAAAAGAAAGAAACGAGGATTACTAAATTTGATAGTCGTTCAATTTCTGAACGAGATCTTTCAAACCGCGCGATTATCATTCGAACAGCAATGGTCGTCGTCGAAATTTCGACGCGAAAATCGATTTTCGGAAAAACGACCCCTCGAAACTGTTCTCGCCACCGATAATTCCAATACCCGATACGAACGATTAAAAATCAGTGGGAAATAGACGACACGGGACCACGCCTCTCATTAAAACTTCCATCCAAATCTGGCCGGTCATAATCTTCTCCCAATCATCGTTCCAATTTTCATCCGTGAAAATTCGCGGATCCGTCCATCCAAGGAATTACCCGCTGTTAAACGGGTTTCCTCCGCAGCGGAGAGGAAGAGAGAGAGAGAAAAGAGAGAAAAGAGAAAAGAAAAAAAAGAAAATTCGTGTCCATCCACGAATCGACCAGCGCCCGGCTTAATTGCGCGGAGACACAATCGAGTCAATAGGGAATACGAGTATCGATCAGTTGCTTGATCAATGGATGGAACCCGATGAATCGCCACCTGTGATGACGAAACGCGCAGAGTACGTAATGCATATACGGTCCTCTGTGTAACGCACGTATATATACACGGATGCAATTGTTTGTCGTGCGTAACACGTCGAGGGAGGGGAGGAATGGGGGGAGGGGACACGTGGTGTATGCTTTCGGCCATTATCGAGGACTTGGAAAATCGAGGGAGGGAGTGAAATCTAGCATCTCTCTATTTTATGAGAACGATTCAACAATCGCGTTGTCATAAGCGAATTTTCGAAATTTATTGGATGAAGAAGAAGGGAGTAGAGGAGAATTTTTTTGTTTTTCTCTCGGTATGTAGTGCAGGGAACAAAGGTTCTTATATTCCTCGGTTTATTTAAATTGTTTTTAAACTGAATTTGACGAAGGAATTTTTGGTGATGGATTCATTTTTCGAAAATGACGAATTTTTGTGAGAGATTAGGGATAAATCTTGCTATAAAATTGTACAAAATGAATAATTTGAAATCTTAATAATTAATAGTCAAGTAATCGTGATAAAAAGAAAAAGAAAAGTAGATATTGGATAGAGATAATAGAAATCGTGAGAAATAATCTCTGGATTAAATCATCCAGACATCCAGAAGAGTATGGATCGGACGCTTAATTTGTGCGTTATCAAAGAAGTAAATCTAACAAAGGGCACTTCCTTCGCCTCGCGTATAAAGGAGGCAAAAGGTTGATTGTAAAATCGAGTTGCACAAAAATCGTTGTGCAATTAACTCGGCAGGAAACAGGTCTCTACTTTCCAGACATATCCTCCAAGCAAGAGTTAAATCGTTAACGCCGTGACTCTTTGTAATTAGTAGCAGAGGCAATTACCCTTTGCTGCTTTTAATAAAATCTCGGAGATAATGGGCAGGTAATGAACCATGTCTCCTTTGTAATGAAAACATTGACACCGGCCCACCGTCCTACTTATAGAATCTTCTCGTAAAATATCAAAAGAGCGATATTTAATAATAATAAAATACGTATTTAGATAGAAATTGGAATGGTATCTATTTTTTAATTTGCAATTTATAGTTAATATCGTTCTCCATCTCTTCTCGATGAACTTTCGACTCCCGATTGATACATTTTGAAATTTTTCAATGATGAATATCAAATCTTATCTAGGGTGGAATTTGTCGAGTAATTATTGCATTTTTTTTGAAAATTTAATAGTATCTTGTCAATCTTGCAGTGTTTAATTTCGAATTAATCTTTGGGATATCAAATTCGAAAAGTCTTCCATCGATTTTTCTAAAACATTCTTGAAATTCGATTAAATCCTATTAAAAATTGGGGAAACTTTAAACCACTACAACTTCGAAGATAATAATTTTTGGTAATCAATGGGTAAAGAAAGATCATCAGAGAACCTTAGAATCTTGCTCTTTAAAATGTTTTCAAATTTAAATTCAAAGAAAAATTTTTAATCGTCTTGCTCTAATTTCTCGTTTGTTGCTTATCTCATTGACCTGTGTCTAAACTTTAGAACAAACAGTTAATTCGTAGTATAATTTTCCAGGGGAAAATATAGATCGATCGAGGCTTGTTCATAATTTCTTATGCGCTTTGAATTCTCGTTATTCCCCCGATCCCGCTTTGTTTTTGAGGCAAGGAAATCACGGGTTACAAAACCTGTCGATATTTACAAAATTGAAGCAATTTTTGACGCGCGCAACGCCGTTTGTTCCACAATGTTGTTAGAACGTTTCCACACATGCTCGACTCGTTTTATCGATTCCCTATATACGCGTGATGATTGAATGTTATGTCGATTCTGTTTGAACTGTTTTGTTGATTCTCTGTGTACATAATACGCCGAGTTCTCCGAGTTCTCTTCGACGGTGAAATATTAAATCTCCTCTGCCATCGCGATTCGTGAATATTGGAGAGGGGAAGAAATTAAAAAAAGAAAAAAGGAATTGAGTCGGACGAATAATCTCGTTCGAGAATAAGAGAAGAGTCGAAATTTCTTGCCAATGATCTGACCGCAATGCGTCGACGGTTTCAAGATCAAAGAAAAATTATTTATAAATATATATTACATATATATATATATATTTTACTTCCATTTGTCCTCAAGAACCGGTTATATTTTATTAATCGAAACCTGGACTGAGAGGAATCAGGCCGAAGAATAATCCCTCAGGCCAACGTAAGAAAATCCTGGAAACAATGGGTTTATTGTAGCCATCGGCCA
>NW_006263547.1:159186-172182 GCF_000469605.1 Apis dorsata | reverse complement strand
ACGCGGACGTTTATCGGGAACTTTACATGGCTGGAAACAATGACTGGAACATCGCGAATGCATCCCAGTGGTACGCGCCCCGAGCTCTCTCTCTCAGTTGAGGAGGAAAGAGGGTGCTGCGGATGTCCCTCTCTTCCTTTCTCCCCATCGTCATTGTTTCCTTAAAGGATCGGACGTAAAGCCGTGCGGGAGAGGGTCGTTAAGAGTGAAATTCCGCTGGCTTATCACCGAGGGGAAAAAGGGAATTTGACTAATTAACCGAGGAAAGGATAGGTCACGGGGGATATTTCGGGCGTATGTTCAACGAGGGAATTTTCTGGAGGAGAATATATTTTTCTTTGTGTCGATGTTTCTTCGTGAGTGGTCAAAATGGATGGATGTAATTGTTTCTTGAGTCTCGTTTCAATCGAATCACGGAAAATGACGATGTTTATTATATTAATAACTTTTGGTATTTGTCAAGGAGAAGTAATCTTTAACCCTTTAACTGCGGGTGTTACATCATTAGAATAAAAATAAAATAAATATAATAAAAAAATCTTTTAAAATGATGTATCACTTCAATATAATTTAAAATTGGAATGTTATATACTTATTTATTTATTTATTTATTATTTTTAGTGTAGTATGAAATAAAAGTTTAGTTTTATTTTGACTGCTATTCGAATCTTTTTCAAAGTACATTTTTGTGAACTTTCCCTAATATAAATCAGCCTTCTCTTTTTCCTCAAAAAAAAAAAAATGCGTTGAAGTTTTAGTATAAATTTTGAGATTTTAGTAATTTTGTAATTTATTTTTTTTTGTATGTGTGTTTAGAGGGATAGGCCGTGCTAAAAGCACCCGCAGTTGAAAGGTTAAGTAAGAGTTAATAAGGATTAATTTTTAAAAATATTGATTGTGAAAATATATTTATCCAAAGGTTTATTGAAACGCGTACAGATTGGAAAAGTGTAAAAGTAGGGAGAAATGAAATCGATTTATTTTGACAAGAACGATCCTTATAGAGCTAAGACTTCGAATTAAAAGAGCTCGATCGATTGAAGTAATAGAAAGAAATTACTTGTCACGTCCAGAAATTGTGCAAATGACTCGAGGCTTTTTTTATTCATCCTTAATAACATCAACAAATGTGATATATCTTCGGGTTTTTGAAAGACTTTTGGATCTCGTTGCATCCCTCAGATTAATTATCTCGTCGCAAGATCTTGCGTTCAGACGTTTCATTTCGCGTTTCATTTCATTTGAAATTTTCAAATTTCCTCAGAAATAATGCACTCGATTTTCGAATGCAGGTATACATCGAAATTTCCTTTCAAGAAAGCGAAATTTTAATAAATAATCCCTTCCAATATTTCACATTTACGATGAACGTTTCTTCGAGTAATTGAAGGATCTTATTTACTACCCTTACTTACCACCTTCCCTCATAACATCTCGGGCAAAATTTATTTCTCTAATCGCGTTGAAAGCCCGACAAATTGTAATTCCAACGAAACCACTCGCCTTAAATTCATCGAACACGAATCGGCATGTATAACGTAAACGATAGCCTCCACCCCCCTCCTCCTCCACGCCGCGCGAATTTTATTTCTCCTCCTCTTCCTCCTCGCAGTCGGACGATGAAGCTGTAAAAACTTCCGACCGCTCATTCAGATCTACTTTTCGAAAGGCGGGAACATTACCTTGCTAGAAGTGCTATAAAACGTACATCCATAGTGACGTTTATGAGAATTGGGCTTTTATTCCCCTTTTTATATTCCGCTTCCTCCTATTTCTCTTCCCTTCCTCTGTTCGCGAACAGATGTTCGTCAAGCCCTGCGATCACATTTATTTCCGTTTCTCCGATTATTCCACTCTTTCCGCCCTCCCAATCCAATCCTCTTTGTTATTAATTATTAATTAACGAGGAGGGTACGAATTCATTTCAAATCCATATTCAACAAGAATTAATTCGAAAAAAGATTTTCAAAAATGATTTTTTTTGATCGATTCTTCTGATTATTCGATATCCATTTAAAGAGTTTTTTTTTTTAGTTTCGTTTATTCGTATTCGATGATGCAACATTATGGTTCTGATTGTTGTTCCCTTCCCTCGTAGTAACAGTATTCATTGAAAGTGTATCAGGTTTGTTAACAAGCTTGCATAAAAATGTATGGTATTATTGATAGGATACATTGTTTGGCCTGGAAATATAGAAATTGGATTTGTTTCGATGTCTGCTCGTTTTCTTAATATTTCTCGTGTCATATTCGTTCCGTATTCTCGTGGAGGAAATTTTAATATGTATTTTAATATGTATAGTTTCGTTGAAGAATCATTTCGAGAAAATTCTTTGGAAAAGAAGATTTTTAAAGTTTTAGAATTTTCTAAAATCATTCAATAATAACGGAGGTAATATCGGAATAATTTTTTTCCTCCTGATTTTTCCCCAATCCAGTTAACACAAGAACACATCGTATATTCGGATATTTTCGAAAACTCCCTATCTGCTCCACTCTATCCACTTTTTCATATTTCAAACGTCGAACAGCGTATGTAGAACCAAACCCCATTGTATCTTGTAACTCGCGTGTGTGCTCCTCTTTAATGTTTAAAATCTACTCTGTATTTTCTTCTCTTGGAGGGCACCTTTTCATCCTTTTACCCCACTCGAAGCGCTCCTCTACTCCAATCCGTTGAATCAAATCTTTATCATAACATAACTTTTTCATCAAATATTTTATTAATCGTACCGTGCGCAAATTCTGCAAATAAAGGATAAAATAAGTAAGAATATAAAATTATTCGTCGAAAAAATCGCGTATATATATTAGAAATAATTTTCCAATATAATAGCTTAATTATTTTTTTTGCAAAATTAATAAAATTCAACTTTTCCTATTTTCTTTTTTTTTTTTCACCTATTTACAAGTGATCAACGAATAAAAACCATTGAGAATATTTCTCGCGAAAAGACGCGAAGGAACACGAATAACTAATTAAGAAATCAAAGGGAGGAACAGTGGAGATAATTCGCAAAGTAATTTCCCTCCCCCCTCCTCGACTCGATCCATCCGTCAGCGGCGAGATAAAAGTGGAACGGTTAAAAAGCCGCGCCGGATGCGGACGTCGGAATAAATTTGAAATTCCGCGGTGGAAAAGGTTGAAGGTAGAGAGGATCGGCAGCATCAACAAAGCTTTCCTCGCCGGGAGTTCATAAATCTTCGGGGCTGTAATCTGGCAATCGAAGTTTTCTAATCATCCGCACGCAAGACATCCAGTGGAGTAGTAGTTTATATCGAGCCACGATATTCGAGGTGTTGCGAGTTGGCATTCGCATGAAATACGACTTCTTCCACCGCGGATCCACCTCTTGAAATTCGAGAGAGAATTCGGTTACTCTTGGTCCGCTTTGCTGTACGCGAAAACGTATCGATTTGGGGAATTTATTGTTTCCATTCATCCGTGATTCGAACGGATTTTTTTTTTCTTCGAAATCGAAAGAATTCAAGATATCATTATTTCGATCGATCTTCGAGAAAAATTAATTCGTTAATTCCGATGATAATTTAGAATTTTTATCGTATAAGTATTTGTCTACGAATTTTCGAAATTGGGGAATTCGAACGTTTTGTGATTTTTTTTTTTTTTTTGTTGTTGTTTGTAGAAGAAAGAAAATTACAGAGGCGGGAAATTTCAATGCCTATTTTTGATAAAATATTTCTATTACGGCTGGTGACAACATTCCCCGTTACGTTTTTGTATTTGATCGATACACGCACCAGTTTGCTAATAATAATTTTAATACCGAGCTCCAATTGGCAAAACTACGAATTCTGAAATTATAGCGGGTCGTATTAATAACCGAGAAACCCTGAGCTAACTCCCTTTCCGATCGAATTTATCGTTTCTTGTAAATTAATTAAGAATTCCGTATGACGTGGAAATATTAATAGTGGACTTTATGGATATTCGCGGTAATGCGCTGTAATTTTGATCGGCAATCAGCTTAAATCAACGCGTGCAAAATTAATTTCAAGGAGATTAGATCCAAAATTTCCCAAACTATTTCGCTTCTCGATTTCCCCTCTTTTCCGATAATGAAACACTAAAAAGGAAAAATATCGTACATACCTATTTATATTTAAAAAAATATATAAACTTTCGCACAACGATCAATCTGAAAGTGAGAAAATTCCTTTTAAAATATATCTCGTTTTATCTGCAAATCGGAGAGAGAATCGGATCGAATCCCCTCTTATTTACTCGTCCAAGCTTTAAATCCATCTATTTAGCAATCTTCCCAAACATTTCAATTGCGCTCTTATCCGATCGGGAAAAATACGAGGGAACGAACATCGTGCCCCCTCCGTGTTTAATCCCTCCGTGGATACACACATCCACGTCCCCTCCAGATTCTGGCTTCCTCGCGACGAAGGTTAATGGATTCGATCGCGGGATAAATTCCCGCGAGATCATTCCCCGGGTGATGAAAAAACTGCCCTCGTTTCCGAACTTCGTTGTTGCGGATGGTGGAACGCACCCGCCGAAAAATCGGCTCGAAGACACATATTTTTCCCCCAATTTAATCCCTTTACGGGGCGTCCAATGAAGATTAACCACCTCTTTTAAATGCATACGTTGTTTTGCAACCCCTCGTGCTACGTGCGCACGAGGCACAAATGAAACGGCAATTTGAAAGAAAATTAACGCGGCGTCGAATTAACGCTCCATTTTCTCTTTCATAACGCGCGTTGGCCGCGTTTTTCAACCGCGCGAATTCTTATTTTTGTCGGGATTAATGGGTGTGTATCGTTTAATAGGGGGCTTTCATAGGGGAAGTGAAGGATAGTTTGACTAGTGTTTTTCTCATTTGGTTGATGGATCATAATTCTTTTTTTAATGAAACGTTTATTATTACGTTCAATTTTTTGGGTTGAAGAAGAAAAGAAGTGATGATACTTCGATATTAATTTATTGGTTTTTTTCTCAGTGAGTGTTCTGTTGTAGAATATAATTTCTTTTTGTGTAATAGAAAATTAAAATACACTAAAATATATTATTATTATTATTATTTTTAATCTGAGTTTTTTTAAACGATGAGTTACGTAGGATAGGTTATGAGGATTTCTGTAATATTTCACTGTCGTAAAACGCGAAATTGCTCCGCATAATATTTTGTATAGTGTGCCGAAGTGGATGGAGAATATTCATTGATTCAATCGTGCTTTGAGAGGAAACGTTTGTTCTCTGAAGGTATTCCCTCGTTGTTTTCCTCGAGCGAAAATTTATTGGATGATTGTTCGAAATGAAATTATTATCCTTACGCTAAATTTATATATTAACGATAAATTTTCGTCCACGATTTTACATATGTACATATATTACATCATTCTGTGTAAACAGCGATTATCAGATTAATTAAAATCGAACTTCGATTCATATATAAATTTTCAAGATGTCAATCGACAATAGGCTATAATTTGAAAAATCCAAATCACCCTTCGTTAGAATCAATCCCAAGTTTATTTCTATTCAAAAAAATAATCAAAAGTATTCCAATATCAACCTTTAATCCTCTCTCAAATCCCTCACCATCCCTCTTATTTATACCCCCTCACTAAATTCCAAAACAAAATCACCGAGGCGTATACGCTAAGACCGTAAAACGAAAGAAGAAGAAGAAGAGAAAAAGGAGAGTGTGCATACATACATTTTTCTCCAAGATGCGCGATATTTTTTATCGAAACGCGACACCAGGCCCAAGCCCCCTTTTTTTAAAAAAAAAAAAGAAGCAGAAGACAACGAAACCTCCCTATCGCGCGAATCCCAACCAACCACCGTCATTTTGTATCCACGATAAATCTTGGAAGCGAGGGAGGAAGAGGTTTGGAATGTTCAACAGATCGAGCAGTCCCAGCAGATGCCTTCCTCCCCCGAGTGTATCGAGGCTGTACACATAACTTACTTCCGGTTGAAATAGTATCGCGCCACGAATTTCTTTCGTTTCCACGTGGCGCACGGGGTTAATATTTAAAAGCGGCACGCAATTTGGAAGGGGCGTGCTCCCGATCCCTGATTGTCCCGCCGAGATTTCGATAGGTCGAAGGACGATGGCCGAAGAAGCGACGCCTGCCCCTCGTCTGATTGGCTGATTGGCCGATTGGCCCCGATTTCTAAGTCGGAGCACGCGATACAACGAGAGACTGTAACTCGACAAACGAGAGGGCGAACTGGATCTGGCCGCAGGCCTGATCGGAATTTTTTCCATGTAATTACCTACGTCTACGTGTACGCGGGTGGATACACGTTATTCTGCGAGAGAGAAAAAGAGAGAGATCATCCCCTCCCTCTCACTGCGGCGAAACCGAATCATCCCCTCTAATGACGATATAAACTCGAGTGATTCCCCGAGTGCACGGGTTAAACGGGGAGGGAGGGAAACGGGGTGGGGGTACGATGATCGGTTTTTCGGTGAATTTTATTCGCCGGGACGGAATTTCGTCCCTCCCTGCCCCGCTTTTACCCGGGGAACGAATTTATTTCTGCCGCGTCGATACACGTGACACGACGGCGTGTTGTTCGACTCGGTTCCCCTGTCGTTCGCCACCTGTAATTGCCGACCTATTGTGCCGGATAGCGCGTGTTCTTCTCGGCGCTTTCGCATCTCTCTCTCTCTCTCTCTCTCTCTCTCTCTCTTGGGATTTTGCTGATTTGAGTACGGTGATCTTTCCCTTCTAACGGGTTCCTTTTTATATTTTTCGTCTTTTCGGGAGGGAGATTGTTCATTTAAAAAGGGAAAAAGAAAGGTGTATTTAAATGGGAAGAATTAAAATAGGAATTTATAAGATGGTGATTGTGATTTTGGAGATAATCGAGATACTTTATTCGCGATGAAAATATGTGACGAATGTAAAATATAATCATGGAAAATTATATTTGAATTATATCGATCAAAATTTAATTAATAATTCTGTATTAATATTTAATTTTTTTTTGTTTTTAATGTTTCTTTATATTACATTGGAATAATCGAGATATAGAAAAAATGTAAAACAGGATAGATAAAATGTCGCTAGTTTAAAAGGTTTTCTAGTTTAGCCTCATTTTATTATTATTATTATTATTTTTATTTTTCGGCATCAAGTTCTGTGCCTGTTTACTCTCCTTTTCCGCAGTATTACGCTATATCTCTGAAACTTTTGGCGAAACTTTTACAGTAAATCCAAAACTTTTTGCCCCATTTTTTCGCATTTTTTTCCCCTCCCCCCTTTTTATACTCTTTAGCCACTCCACTCCCGTTACAAGATTTCCATGATTTATAACCGCTGCTTTCCGTCCGTGAATGAAAAAAAAAAAAAGAAAAAAGGAGAGAGAGAAAAAAGAATAGGAAATGCCATTTGTCTGAGGAGCCGATGTACCATGTACTTATCGTTGGGCATACACTCCTCCTCCATCTCTCGCGATCTTCTCATTCCACTAAATTTCGTCACTCGAGTTTTGTTTGCGTAAAAGATCCTCCTCCCTCGCTGTTGAAATTTCAACCGAGTTTAGCCTTTGGATTAAAAAGTTTAGCGTACAAGTTTCGCATAAACGAAACACCCGGCGGACTTTTCCATTCGATATATATATATATATACACTCTTTCTCTCCCTCTCCACATTATAAAAATTTCCATCCAGATCCCTCCAAACCTCGACTTCCTCTTAGGAAGAAGGAATTTTTTTAATGCTGCTTGACACGCTCTTGCCTCCAACCTTTTATCGTTTCTTGTTCTCTCGTGAATTGTCAAACTGGGAGAAAAAATATCTCTCTCTCTCTCTCCCTCTCCCTCTCCCTCTCCCTCTCTCTCTCTCTCTCTCTCTCTCACTCACTCACTCACTCACTCACTCACTCGCTCACTCACTCACTCACTCGCTCACTCACTCACTCACTCGCTCACTCACTCACTCACTCGCTCACTCACTCACTCACTCGCTCACTCACTCACTCACTCGCTCACTCACTCACTCACTCGCTCACTCACTCACTCACTCACTCACTCACTCACTCACTCACTCACTCACTCACTCACTCACTCAGTCACTCACTCACTCACTCAGTCACTCACTCACTCACTCACTCACTCACTCACTCACTCACTCACTCACTCACTCACTCACTCACTCACTCACTCACTCACTCACTCATTCACTCACTCACTCATTCACTCACTTTCCTTCTGTAAATTTCTAATTTCTAACGTTTATCGATCGAAATAAAATTCTAAAATTCTTTCCCGATTATACAACTTCCTGCTCGCTATTTCATCGCGTGTTCAAAAATAATTTTTCAAACCGCACTTCTCCCCACTCTCCACACTTTAAATACAATACATTCGAAGCGATCGTTATCCCCAAATAATCATATCCATTCCAAAATTAATGGACGTTGGGTCTCGGGTCACGCATCCTATTTGTTTTTACATCATTTGCCGTGACGTTAAAATTCAATCCGATCGATCGATCCGCCGTTGGCCAACATCCGTGCGACAACCGTTGCTCAATCGAGACTCAAATCCTCCCGAGAGGAGAGGAGAGGGGGATTGGAGAAGTCGCGGGATTCGACTCGCGATTCGAGAAATTTTTCGAAAAAAAAAAAAAAAAGAAAGAAAAAAGGACGTTGGTGGGCGTCCGGGGGCCCCCCCGGCGGAGGGGGGTTTTCGATTTTCCGGGTACGGGGGGGAAATTTGTTAAAGTTAAATTAGTCGGGGGGGGGGGGGGGGGCGCCGCGTTCTCGCGCCATCGACTTTGTAGATTCACCTCGTTTCACCGAACTTTAAACAGCTTGTGTGTTACTGCTCGAGAGAAATTGATTGGAATAATAACTTTTCGGTCCGCGGCACGGGCGAAAAGTTTTCGAAACCTTTGCACGTATACTCCTTCCCCCCTGCCGCCGTTACAGGACATATCTTTATATATATATATATATATATAGAAGTTTTGCTGTAACAAAGTAAGTCCGGACGGGCTTCCCTTTTATTCGGTTGGGAAAAAATATATAATTCGCCCCGAGGAGGAAGAGGACCTCGTGCAAATCGAAAATGGCGCGTGTAATTTCGGCCATTCCGGGGAGAGACGCGAAGATTTCGCTCGTTAACCGATCTGTTAAATCGTCCTTTGTGCCGACTATGTGTGCCTGCGCGTGTATTTCTTTGACGAGGTGTTATTAATTTTCTGTCGATGAAGGGGAAAAGACGGTTTCGAGTCGATTCGTACGGAAAAATTTAATTGGTTGAATGTGATGGTGGTGGTGGTGGTGGTGGTATGGGGGAGTTGACTAGCGCAACGCGACTTCGTTTGATTCAATTTCGATTCGAATTTTAAATGAAAGCGTAGGATTAAAAAATTAAGTAAAGTGAAAAAAAAAATTGGGGTATAAATTTGTTACTGGAATTTCGAGAAGAAACTGAAAATCACAGTTAGGATAGATTAGTTTGTTTAGTATACAAATTGCATGCAATGTGTAGAAAATGATAATTTTTTATATATATAAAAAAAAAAAGAAAGAAAGAAACTGCAAAATCATTGGTAAAAATTATTAATTTAAAAGATATTTTCGCTCGAATTTCGAAATAAAACGAATAAAAGACAAAGTTGGTGTGCGTATTTCAAAAAGAGTTTACATTACTTCCAACCGTGTATCTCTGTGTATTTTCAATAAAATTCCATTCGAATGAAATTTTTATATCGTACGATGAAATCGTCATTTCGAAGTTTTTCCTTTTGAACAATGACCAATGCCATCGAGCACCACAGAGGAAATTAAAAACAGAAGGAGGTGAGGGGGGAGGGAATAGGTGGACATCGAGTGCAGTTCAAACGTTATGATAAACCGAACAGATGACAAACGTCGGTTCCATGAATTATTCAGGGGGTGCAAAGTGTTTATATTTTAAAATGACGCGGCGACATTAATATTGCATAACGCGAAAGTGGCTTGATGCCCCAGAAAGTCGTTTCAGATTCGAAACTTTCCAACGGTGCACAAATATCAAATATCACTCGTTGCTCCCTAATATTTTTCGTATAAAGATATCCAACGCCCCGGATACCGGTTTATACTCGAATATTCCATTTTCTTCGTTAATTATGGAATAAGAGATATCTTGGCTAGCTATAAATATCGTTTTCTTTTTCTTATATATAAATCAATTGCAAGAAGAAAGATTAAAATATTACTCGTGGATTAAAAGATTATTCGAGCTTCCATCTTAAAATAAAAAATCGAAATATCTAGATCTAGATCTCTCTATAAAAGGAGATCACGCGAATTTTACTTTTCGTCAATTCGTAGAATATACCTCGTAAATAATTTTTCTATTTTTAACGTTTTTCTATGTGCAATTAAAAAAATTTTAAACATTTGAAAAATTACCCGATCTTCTTGAAAATATATATATTCCAAGGTTAAAACGAATTCCAAGATTCCTCGTTTCCCAGATACGGGGGAGCAGATAGTTGGTTTAATTTCCTTATACGCGAGAAAAATCGTTTCTCATCCGCAATTCGATTGTCATCCACGCCATTTGCAATCCCGAGGGCGCGAACTCTAGGGGTGCAGCCTTCTCTTTTTTTTTTTTTCACTTGGTTTCCATTATTCTATTTATTCACCCGAACCGCCCATAACTTTTGTCAATGGTTTATCTCGACGACGACGTCAAGAGTTTATTTAAGCTTCGTATCTCCGTTTTCCCGCGCCTGCATTCCTTTCGAAATGGTCTTCTTCGCCCCGTTTCGTTAACTCGTACGCGACCTATTTGTTGTTTTTCGATGTCGTGCGATGCGTGAATAAATAAAAAAAATACAAAAAAAGGGAGAAAGATACGAGTGAAAAATAAAATATAACGAAAACGTCTTACGTTTTCGATCCGCGATAAATTTGTCACGAGTAAAATATTCGAGATCGGCCGATAAAAATTCCTAGTCGATTATCCAGTTCGATATGGATAAATTTCTTATCGTTACTTTTCTGGTATTAATTTCGAACGACGTATAATCGATACGTTTACTCATTTCACAATTTCTGCTTCTTGTCCAGTTGTCTTCGTGAATTGAATTTACATCTTGTATTTTGAGCGTGATTCTTGTTGCAAGATATGATCGAGCTTTTATCTTGTGAAAAATTGTGAATTTTTAACCAATTTAGAATTGATTGGAAAATAAGAGGTTTTATTAAGGATGTCAGGATGATAAGTATAAAAAAGATTGAAAATCACTGTTCCAGCTGATTAATTTCAATAATGCAGCTTAAATATCAGACAAAAATTAATTCTAATATTTTTCTTCTAAAATGAGCATATCACAAATCTCTTTGTTTTCAATCGTTAACCTATTCCAAAAATATTGAAAAAGTCAGATTATTATTAAATTCTTCTTCTCTAAGATCCATTCATCTAAATAAATACTATGATTAATATTCTCAGAAACTAATTCTAAATCTAATAAAACAATTAATGGAGAAGATTCGACGACTACTAGATATAATAGCTACTGTAATATTAAAAATCTTCCAAGCGTTGGACGATATTTTATATCGAAATTTATAATTAATAATTAATTTTTTTCAATTTTCACCGGAAGCATCGAAGATCGAAAACACTTTCAGTCAGAGGAGAGGTGGAATTATTTATGTCGCACTGGTTTCTCTGTCGAAGAGCCGAGTTTGCCGCTTAACTTGAGCACGAATCAAGAATAATGATTGGCCGCGTTTAAATATTCCCCGCATTTAAATTCAAGCGGAAACGAATGGTAACCGGGATTCGCGTGAACGAGACAGGTAGACCCCTTTTGAAAATCTTTCCACGTACACACGCCCGGCCAGAACGGCATTTGGCAAGTAAATGGTTTTTTATCCCGTAACTTTTACCCCTTGTTCCAGAACCAGTTCTAATGGCGAATTTAAGTTTAAGCAGTTTGAGCACCTCTTCCTTTACTTTGTTCAGTTTTCGCGAAAGGTGTATAGAGTTATCGATTGGAAACGACGATATGTATTTGTTGGAGAAAGATTCGAATTATTTCCTTGAATAAATCTTCTCGAATGATCTTTGCGAAAATAATAAAACGCGATATCACATTTCAACAACGATCACATCTAATTATTGTAATCCTTTCTTAATTAATCGCAAAGATTATTCGTATTAATTTCCAAGTAATTCAAAATTTATTCAACGATTATCCTTTTTCTTTTCTAGACTAGAAGATATCATAAATTTCCGATTTAAAATCAATACGATGTTCAATTCAATGTTGAATCGAATTTGAAGCAAAGTTAAACACTTTTTCCTCGACACGTTTCGATTCTAAAGCGATTAATAATAATCGTTGGACGTCACCTCGCCTCCAGAATCCGTCGAATTCCACACAGCCTCCTCCTCCCCCTCCACCCTTTGCCACCCGCTCGATATTTCCGCGAATGTATCGAAGGTCGTCACCCCCGAAGAATCGAAGCCAGGACGCGTGTGTGTGTGTGCGTGGATAGGACGCACGTGCGTAAATTCACGGATCCACACCGTGCACCGGCTGCCCTGGAATGCGGGAGTAGGGTACAAATTGCGGCCATTACTCTCGCCGCGCGAGGCACCGGCCACCCCTCCTCCCCCTCGCGGAGAACGCGAGACTATTGTGTATGAAATGATTATGGCTGGTGTGGTATGAGGTCGCGAGGCCGCGTGCAACACCCGTTCGTCACTTAGATTGGCCCGTTGGCAGTTACAAAATGTGCCAGTCGCCCCCCTGAAACTGCGATTATATCCGCGTCAACGTGTGGATGCTCGCCCCGTTTTCGCGAGGGAAGTCGTATCTCGAAGGCGCGATGTGATTGGGATGAGCGATCACAACAATAGCGCGTGCATTTGTATGTTTGCTTCCTCGAAATTTCAGATACGTGTGTAAAAAAGCTAGGTCCTATTGTTTTTATTGTTGATTTTGTAGTTTGTAGTTATAAAACGTAGCTTGTTATGGACACGATTCATCCTC
>NW_006263547.1:158746-158981 GCF_000469605.1 Apis dorsata | reverse complement strand
GAAAAAGAAAAAAGAATTTTTAAGATTTTTCTTTGAACGGATAAAACAAAAATCTAGAAATCTACGCAACGAAGAATTTAAATCAATTAAAATTCGCTCGTTTAAAAATATAAGAAGAACGTAGTTTATGGACACGATTGATTCTCTTGCGTGCTATTCACGCAAGAGGTCAGTTTATTTGGAAATAATTTATATTTATAATTATATTTTATAAAACGAATATTATTGTCATCAT
>NW_006263547.1:158300-158530 GCF_000469605.1 Apis dorsata | reverse complement strand
GAAATCTGCGCAACGAAGAATTTAAATCAATTAAAATTCGCTCGTTTAAAAATATAAGAAGAAGAACGTAGTTTATGGATTGATCCTCTTGCGTGCTATTCACGCAAGAGGTCAGTTTATTTGGAAATAATTTATATTTATAATTATATTTTATAAAACGAATATTATTGTCGTCACTCCTTAATTTGTTTGTACGTTGATAAGAAATATTGCAAAGAAGGGGAAAAAAT
>NW_006263547.1:143389-158147 GCF_000469605.1 Apis dorsata | reverse complement strand
GAAATCTGCGCAACGAAGAATTTAAATCAATTAAAATTCGCTCGTTTAAAAATATAAGAAGAAAAACGTAGTTTATGGACACGATTGATCCTCTTGCGTGTTATTCACGCAAGAGGTCAGTTTATTTGGAAATAATTTATATTTATAATTATATTTTATAAAACGAATATTATTGTCGTCCTTAATTTGTTTGCAGGTTGATAAGAAATATTACAAAGAAGGAGAAAAAATATGTAATGATCTATATAAATTAATCCGTGATATTAAGCGTAAATATATAAAGTTTTTCAAGTTTGGAAAAAGAAAAAAGAATTTTTAAGATTTTTCTTTGAACGGATAAAACAAAAATCTAGAAATCTGCGCAACGAAGAATTTAAATCAATTAAAATTCGCTCGTTTAAAAATATCGATATACATACGTATATGGTACGTATACCATTGTTAATAATACTTTGTCCCGGTTGCAACGCGTAATCCGATTAACAATATTCTCTTTGAATTTAAAAAAAAAAACGTATCAGAGTAGGTAATTTTACAACGATAGAAAGCGTAACGAAACGACACTCGTTCCCCTCCCCCCACGTGTTTGTACGGATAAAAATGTACTTTGAAGAGCGGGAAGAAACGACAAGCGGGGGGAAAAAAGGAGACAGAGAGAAAGAGGGAGAGAACTAACGGGAGAAAGATAAAGGATAAAGCAATCCAGCAATTCCGAAACGCACATTTTTTTATTTCTTTTTTTTTTTTTTTCCTCTCCGTTAAAAACGGAGTGGAGTAATTTCTGTTGTGTATCGCAGTTAACGTTTCGTTATTAAATTACTTTTCAACTCTTGAAAAAATATACAATCCATTTGATCAGATTTTGGAACGTTTTAGAGAGAGAAAGAAAGGAAAGAATACGCAGCGCGATAACAGTGAATATATTCCATTGAATAAGGGCCCGCGGGGGATGTGGCTTTCATCAGTTTTAAATACGCCGTTTAAAAGCGCAGAAATCCTTTAATTCTTTCGCTCGGTTGACTCGGTTGATGCCGGTTAAAGCTCGTATCCGAACCCGAAAGACATCGAGAAAAAAAGGTTTTTTACGACTACGAAATTCAATGGGAATAATCCCAACATCAAAGAAAACCCAATCACGTGTTTTGTTCGCGAAAATTTCCTTAGGTCGCGCTGCAGCGGCAACAGCAGGTGCTCATAACACTTGCCCCGTTAATTATAAGCGAGACTAAAATACATTTTGCAGTCGATGAGAGAGAGAGAGAGAGAGAGAGAGGCGAAGGGCGCGGCTCAAGGGAACCTCCCCTCCTCCTCTTGCACCCCTCTTCCTCCACGGTCAAATTTACTCCCTTTCAACATTTTCCACGGCGAGGCCACGGATGAATTAGCGAGGTAAACTTTGCCTGTAGCGTCGAAGTGGTCGTGCTTTTCCACGTTAGACCGGTTAAGAGGGTAAGAACCGCCCTTTAGCCGCAGCATTCAGTCAACTACCACCACCACCATCGCCACCTCTTCCCTCTCTAGGCTTCTTTCGCATCTCTCCATCCTTTTCCCTTTTCTCTCTCCTCTTCTTTTCTCTTTCTGTCCTCCCTCCTCTTTTCTTTTAACTTGTTCCACCACTTTGAGCTGGAACAAATCTTCGACTGCAAAGGGAACGAGGGGGGAACATTTATCCGGCTAATTAAAATCGTTGGGTACGATCGTGGAAAAATTTGGAGAATGGAAGGTTGAAGTGAGAAGTGATTAGATTAGATTTTTCCTTCCCTTTTTTTTTTAATAGTATTAATTTTTTTTTTTAATAATATCTAAAGGTTTTAGAGATTAATTCTGGAATTCTTTTTTGAAATCCATCTCTTGATTCTCCTCTTTCTTCCTTTCTTTTTCAAACCTCTTCAAAAACAAATTTTCGATCGAAGATACGAAGTTTCTTGGAATATTATCCATCCAATTAAAATCATTCGAAACGATCTTATTAAGATATTGGAAAATGAAATTCGCATATTAAAAGAGTCGCAAGAGTGAAAATTGATATTTATCCCGTGAGAGAATAATTAATAAATTAATAAATAAATTAATAAGACAGAATGTTTAAAAAAATTTTACTTTCTCTCTCTCTCTCTCTCTCTTAAAACGGGAACTAGAAAATACGAAATGGAATATTATCCATTTAATTAAAATCGTTCGAAAGGATCTTGGTAAGATGTTGGAGAAACATTCGGAAAATCTGGCGAAAATGGAATCTGCATATTCAAAGGTTAGGTACACGAGAATCGTGCGGTCGGTTGTTCATGGTGTACTCGGGGAGAAACGATGTCTGTCTCGGATGTAGATGGTTATGATTATTCGTACAAGTCATGGCGGGATTAATTAACGGGGAAGAGGGTTCGCGTGTACCTCGTTCCGACAGGTTTTTCTGTCGTGGAAATTAGGAAGATTCGGCGTCGCGGTTCACTAACCCCGCTAACCCCGTAATTCGAACAGGATTTCACGCTTAGATAGTGGATGGAAATAATCAATCGAGCACGAATTTTCAATTTTTCCATCCTCCGTAATTTCCCTCCGTAATTATCGTCTAATCAAAGCGAAAAAAAAGATTATTTTCTCGAATTTTATTTATAAGAAGTAGACGTAACGCGAAGGATCGGAATTTAAATTTCGGGGAAGCGTTTGATAAAATTAAAAATTCAATGATTCCAAAATTTTCCATAAACAGTTAGAAACAGTTCCTAATTTCTCTTTTTCCGTAATTTTCCTCCGTAATTATCGTCTAATCAAAGCTTCGTCAAAAAAAAAGATTATTTTCTCGAATTTTGTTTATAAGAAAGACGTAACGCGAAGGATCGGAATTTAAATTTCGGGGAAGCGTTCAATCAAAAATTCAACGATTCCAAAATTTTCCATAAACAGTTGGAAACAGTTCCTAATTTCCCTTTCTCCGTAATTTTCGTCTAATCAAAGCGAAAAAAAAGATTATATTTCTAAGATTATATATTTCTCGAATTTTATTTATAAGAAATAGACGTAACGCGAAGGATCGGAATTTAAATTTCAAGGAAGCGTTTGATAAAATCAAAAATTCAGTGATTCCAAAATTTTCCATAAACAGTTGGAAACAGTTCCTAATTTCCCTTTCTCGTTATCGTTTAACGAGTAATCACGTCCATTTCCGGCTCCCCAACTACAACGTTTTCACGCGCCATCCTTTATACCGTTTTCATCGACATGTTCCTCAGAATCTCTTTGTTTAACCAGTTTAATAGAAGGAAAGAGAGAGAGAGAGAAAGAGAGAAAAGGAGTGGAAAGGAACACTTATTTAACGGGTCGCCTTTATGCGAGGGTGCAGCGCGAGAGACGAGTTGAGACGAGGGGATGGTTTCATCCGCGCAGACGGATTGACCAACGAATTCAGGGAAGCACGATGCATATAAAAGGACTTCAGTTCAGTTGAAATGGCTAGAAATGTAGCTACCGGTTCAATACAGTTCGTTTGAATGCTCCTCCGCTTTCAGTGGCCCTTACCACGCAGTTACAACCCTCCTCCCCTTTCTTCCAACTTTTCTCTGCCTTTCTTTTCCCTCCCTCCCTCTCTCTCTCTCTTTTTTCTTTACCTCCTTCCTTTTTCTTTCCATCCCTCTTCAACTGATCGCGAGACGATGAGTTTTCGAGGAGAGAAATAGATAGACAAGGGAAAGTAAAGAGCCGTGGAATTTGGAAAGAATTAAACTGCGTTCCACGAATGAATGCAGAGACTCGGTTAAAAGGGGGTGAGAAGTGTTTTTGTTGCATACCTCCCCTCGAAAACATCCAAACATTCTGATGAAACGATCTTTGATGTTGTATGAATCCTTTCGATACTTGAATGGATCAGAAAGATAAGTAATACCGTTTTTAATAAAAATTGGATCTTCATTTTGTCGCAGAAAAAAAAATTTACAAAAATTGAACAAAATCTCACGCGATATATTAATCAATATCCTCGTTATATTTTATTTACTATATACATTTTCTTCGCAATAATTAAAAGATCAGAAGCAGACGTTAATTAAACGAAGAAACGGCGGAAGATTTGCCGGACACGCGATAGATCGTCCCTGTGTAACAGCGAGGGAACGTTCTGCGGAAGCGAAACCTTGGCCGGAAGTCGTAGCTGTTGCGGAAACGACATTTTTGACGTTTGCGGGTAACATGCGGTCTTGGTTGGAGAATGACTTGGCGGTTATCATCATCGT
This sequence comes from Apis dorsata, assembly GCF_000469605.1. Lineage (NCBI taxonomy): Eukaryota > Metazoa > Arthropoda > Insecta > Hymenoptera > Apidae > Apis > Apis dorsata. The sequence continues at coordinate 153,921 of NW_006263547.1, read as the reverse complement.
GCAAACTGACATGAATTTCCGAGTTGCGAGAATACAACGAAGACACCCTGCTTTAACCAGGCCTGGTAATTAAAATCAAACATGCGAGTTTCGGATGGAACGAGTTATTTGTGAACTTTGCTTTTCGAATTATTCGAAACAATTGATTCGTTCGAAATATCGTGATATTTTATTTCAAATAATATTTTTAAAGAGAATTTCATTTCTTTTTTTAATTTTCAAATTGCTCTACGAATTTATCTATATTTATTTTCCTTACTCAAGCTTCTTACTGGTCAATTTTAAATCGATACCACGAAACGAAAGTACAATGATTAATAATCATCCGTGACTAAGAATTAACCCCCATAATTTTCAACAGGCGAATGAAAACAAATCGGCTTGAAAAACACAAACCGAGCCCGCTTAATCGCATCCTCGATAGGCGTAAAAAGTTTTGCCGCGCCAATTTCCACTGACAAGTTGGGGAGGGGCAACACGCGCTAGTTGTAAATCCACGTTTTTAACGTCCGGTTATCACGAAACACGAGAGGGTTAGTTCTTCTTCGTTCCCAGCGCGAAAGATCGAAACAACTCGCAACAACCATCGTTACAAATATATAATGAGGCGCAATTAAAGAGGGGGAGGAAAGGTCTCCACCATCCCCCGATGGAAAGAGTGTTAAAAGAGGGCAGGGGGATACTATCGTGCCAGGAGGGGTTAGATATATCGTGGTGCGTGTTTGACGAGCTGATCGGGGAGGAGGAAGGTTGGACTGGCTGGTACGAAACTTTGTTGAAAACGAGAGGGTGGTTTCCGCGTGGAGGAACGTATATATATAGAGAGAGAGAGTTGTATGAATTTCGTTGTGAAGTCTCTTGGCTCGAAAATGGTTATAATATATCTGGAAAGAAAGTAATATTTGAACGGTGTATAAATTGACGATAATTGATACTTGAAATGCAAATATAAATATAAGGATGTTGAGAGATGCGCGTTTCAAATCGATGAATTATTTTGTTTATAGAACGTTGTCTTAGAAGCGAATTAAGTAAATTTTTCTTTCTTCTTTTTTATTTGTGGAGAAATAAGTAATATCTGGGTGAAGGGAATCTGTTATTGTTCTGTTAATAGGAGGTTGGGTGATGTTTTTATAACAGTAGTTGATCGCAATTGATCGTAGGACATGCAGTTGGAATATTTCAATAAACAATTACACGAATTATTTTTCTACGTCAAACACGATGGTTATAAAATATAAATATTTGCATCGCGCGAAGGATTTTTATTAATACGGAATACAAAATTTCTCGTGTTTTTTTTTTTTTTTTTGTTTGAAACGTTTCGTCGTAAAATATGTCGTGTGCATTTATTTCGAAAAAATAGTATTAAAATATCGAAAGCGATAAACGATGAAGATTAAACGTGTGTAATACTACATAATAAACGAATGATAAATATTAAACGTTCAAATGGTATATAGGCTCTGCTTGCTCGGTATTAAGGGTTTTTGTGGAATGTTTGTTTAATAAAATGACGCTGTAGGATTATTACCAATTATCCGTCGCTTTTGATCCTCCATGAAAATTTATTATTTATCGAGGCGCAACGTGAATTCCGCGTTGCATAATAATTTCGCGGCGTGGAGGATGACGGAAATAATCAAGGAAAAAAAGGTATATAAATGGATAAACAATTATTTATTTTCATCGACAGCGATACGATCACGCGAAAGAGATACGAGGATGAGGATGAGGATGATTTTTGCCCTTAATTTGCTTGAATTACGCCACCCCTCTCGCTACACTTGCAACCCTCAAAGCAGAGCAAGCATTAATGGTTCCCTTCCACTTCACTTTCATTTTTCTTCCTGCTCTTTCACCCTGTAATGAACGTAAGCGGCTTATAACACGGCCCGTTTGTCTTTATGAAAATGTGACCATTACCATTTACCGTTGCGTATTATATTTGCGTATTTTCATTCTAAGATCTCTTTCTCTCTTCGTAAATTTGCTTGTCAATCGAAGCAACAGGTCTTTTCAAAATAACAAAAGTGTCTCTTCTCTGTTCGAAATAAAATCCATCTTCGTCTTAATTTAAACTTTTTGATAGAAATTTTTATTCAAATAATTTGTGCGAATTATTTCTTCAATGTGATGACTCTTGCAACAGATTTTCTTCTTTTTAATTTTTTTCTTCGTCGAATTTTTCCTCCCTCGTGAATCTTTTCTCTTATTTCAAGTCAAAACGTTTTTCTGTTGGAAATCCTTATACATTATATTAATTTTAATACAAATTTCCATCTCTACTTCCATTTCAACCCTTCGATTTCGACTCCTTCCAATTTTCTATCGATAACGTTCTCATTCGAGTTAATTTCACGACACGAGCATTTCGAAATTTCCTCGTCTATAATTAAATTATACATTTTTCATCGCGTCCCCCAAAGTTTTCCAATCAAACAAAGATGATCTTTTTGAAAACTCGGCCAAGATGGAAGTCGCGAGGAAGAATATTTATAGGGAGAAAGTTCGCTCGCCTCCTCCCCCATGTATATTAGAATTCTTGGCATATTTTTCGAATAAATGCCTTGCTCGTGTGTATCTCCCCGTAAGTAAAAATTGAATTACCATGTATAACCACCTTGTGTATATATATATATATAGGCCAAGGACAAAGTTCAATTTTCACCAGCTTCGCGAGAAACGTATTCCATCCTGGATGGAAGTTGGATCAATTTCCTCGTTAAATCTTCCAACACGCTCTTCAACTTTACCATCTCGTTGCCCGCCCCTCTAACGTCTGTCGCATAATATGCCTCCCTCTCTGGATACAGTTTCTAATTTTGAGGCAGCGAGTAACTACGTGGATCGTGTGAATGAAAGAATCGATTCGAAACTGCTTTCGAAATGCTTTGAAATTTATTATCTTAAATTGTCAGTCATTGGGTAAAAAAAAATGTTTCTAGTAAACCTTGCCTTGATGATGAAGGTGTAATAGCTCATTTCACGATGAATTCGTCGATATAAATATCGATGGTGTTCCATTTAAAATTTGTTTAGCGATTTGTTCGTAGAAATTTTACGCGCGGCAAATTTTTCATCGATTTAAAAAATTCAAAAATTGGAACAAGATAGGAAAATAAGACGAATTAAAATTATCATCAAAATTATCATCGGGTCATTTTTTCGACCAATCGTGTTTCGTTAAAAAAAGAAAAGAAAATTGTAAAATTGATTCGTCGCAAGTTCGACGACGCGTGAAATTTCCCCGATAAAATTGTAAAAACGTGGAAATTTCCCGAAATTCGGTGTGTCGATGATGATTACTCTGCGCGGAAACGGGGAACAATTAGCAGCGCAAAATTAATTTCATCCCTCATTTTCGAAAAATATCCTCATCCCCGGCCGCTTCCATTCTTCGGCCAACGTCCAACGATAAAACTGGATGCGGTGTAATGCAACAAATCGCGACGTTCGTCATGCTGTCCGCTACGTGACGAGAATGAGAATTCGGGGTGAAAATAACTGACAGCAGCCCGACCGATATGGCCGGATAAAATTGCACCGCAAATTGCCGAGTTGTTTCGAGTAGATAATCCGGTAATTGGAATGTTGCCAATTAATGCAACGTTCGCGGGCGGCCGTGAAATGACGATTCGCGCGACGTGGACGTGACAAGTCGAGCTTTAACAGGTAAGAGCGATACAGGTGGCTCGCGGGCGGATAGATTTCACGCTTGAAATTCTGATTGACTTGTGATGTTTTCCCGTTACTTTTCCAAATTGTATCAAAACTATGATTTTTCAAATTGTTGGAAAAAATATTTGTTAAAACGTTTATCTTCGACGATATTGTTCTTTGCGACAACGAGTGAAACAATGTAAAATTTCAAAATCTATTTCTTCGGGGAAATTCAATAAATAAATAAATTTGGTGTAAATAAAATTAGTAAAATAAATTTATAACAATTCGAAGTTATAATCGAGGTGTGATTCGATCGTGATGATTCGTTTATTTTATCGTGCTCAATGCACGTTGTTTCGCGAGAGCCGTGTCTGGCCAGGACACGGATCCTTTAAATATCAACCTTAAACCGTCACTCGATCCCCCAATTACATACATCGGGGCGCCCATTCATCGCCGTTGGTTAAAGCGCGACTCAGACCCGTGCCGCCGCTTTGAATCGCTTTTCCAAGTATTAATTAGCGAAATTCTAATTAACGTATTAACACCGCGGAACAACTTATCAACATCGTATCGCGTTATACCCCTTTCGCCCCAACCCCTCTCCTAATTATACGTATATCCCGAATTTCTCATCCGATCCGAAATCTCTTTGGTGGCCACTCTCTCTACGAACACGAAGAGGTATTATCTGTCGTTTATGAAATTTTATAATACGTAAGAGCTGATTATTTCATTATTTATAATAATTTTTTTTAAAAAACACTATAACGATATAATGTATATTTAAGTAAATTTTAGGATAACTAGAATCCTTACTAATATTAAAAATAACCTGAAATTTATGATAACTCCAAAACTCAGAATTCTACTATTTTATTTTTTAAAAATTTTACCAAAAAATCAGAAATTAATAGAATAGAATCAAAAGGGATTAATAACCGGATCTAATAAGAGGATATTATTTCTAAGTTCTCCTCGTAATCCTCCATTATCTCTCACCTTAAATATACGTATATATATATACACACACACACACATGCAGCAACAAGCCTCGGTCACTGGGTGTCGTCGTCTGTGGACCGTTGTCGTTTCATGGCCGTGCATAACCGTAACGGGACAAACGTCACCGACAATGGTCGTTTTATTAGAAAGTTGGGAGGCAGGGAAGCGGCTGATCATTATGCAGCTCACGTTGTCATATTCCATTACCGTGGCTGCCGGTTACAGATGCAGCCGCCGCGGTTAGTTCGAAGAACAATTCGCAACGCGATATAGGGAGCAGCATCACCCTTCAACCGTGCTTGCAGATGACATCGATACTCGACTTCCGCGTACCCTCGTTTGTAGCCAACCCCCCACCTAGGAGGAAACTTTCCACGATTTCGAATCGAATGACTGGAGGAAGGATGATACGCGTTACACGAACGGTGCGATACGTGCGTCTGTGTTGATTTCGGGACGATTGCTTGGTTTGCAGATTTTAAATGTTCTAATTTAAGGGTGAGATTGTTTTTTTTATTATTATTGTTATTATTATTTTTTTGAATCGTGATCGTGATGGATTTTGAGGAAGAAAAGTGGTGTGATTAGATTTTGATCTTTGATATTATCGATTTATGATGGTGGATAGGATGGTGTAAGAAATTTTAGGACGATGAGTTTGATTTATAAGCAAAATTATAGTATTTAAAGGTGTAAGAGAAAGAAGAAGTTGTGGATATTTTTTAAATTTATTTAGTCGAGAATTCATATAACGTGTTTTATTATTCTCAATGAAATAATTGTCAAATATTTGATTATAAATTTAAACTCGTGAAACTCGATGAAATTTGCTTCGTCTAATATTAATTTTACATCTATCAATCATTGTCGTCGACATTTATTATGCAATGATAATCGATTTAAGAGTCAAGGATCAAAATTCAAAGTTGCATAGAGATTGCTAATAAATTCTCTTCTGAAGTTAAGAAGAGAACGTTAAACCTTAACTTCTCGCGATCTAAATATATGACAAATTACAAATTAAATCAAAGCTTGGCCCGAAAGAATCGTAAAATATTCCTCATCTCCGTGAGAAAATATTAATTCGATCCGTTCAGCTTCGTTATCGATGCTCGAGTAACTTTCATTCCACTTGTCTATTCCATCGTCCGCCTTTTTTCGTATCCGTTTCGTATCCTATTTATCTGATAATCGTGAGAACGCCTCGTTCCATTCGTCCAATTATAAACTCTGTCTTGCTTGTCTGGCCACGATTTAATTAATCCACTACTGTCTCCCCGTAACTATCTTATTCCACTTGTCTCTCCAAGCCTGGCTCACTCTACTTGTCCATAACTATCTTCTCACTCGTTCTCCAACCAACATTGATTTTCTCTCTCTCTCTCTCTTCCTCTGTATCTCGATCAATTTCCAAAATTTCGAAAAATTACAAACAAAGGATCGACCCTCGAAACGTTCTTTTACAGAAAAAATTATTCCACCCTCGTCGTGAATAGAGGATTGCAGACAAAAAAAAAAAAAAAATGGAGTCAGGACCAACTTGGACTATTATTCGTCGAAATAAATTTTATATTCGGCGAGTTAAAGAGAGATAAAGTGGCTAGCCGGGATATAATTTCATTCGCGATGAAAACGGCCATTCATACGGCCGGCAAGAGTTTTGAATATTCGCCTCGGTTGAATGACATTTTTATGCATATCGCGGATTCCATTCCGGTCGGGGGTTGGGGGTGGGGGGTGGAAAGTCAACTGGAAGCGGAGGAGATTCCCCCGGATTCGGGAATAGGATACAGCTGGATATTTAACCAGGATTATGGCAGCTCGTTTGGTAAAACATTCGTGGAAGTTAAGCGCTTTTCTCGGCCCTCCTCTCTCCTCTCTGTTTTAGGTAACACCGGGGTCGGTGAGATAATTCTTATCGGGTGCTGTCCTCCCTGCTTTAGAACGCTGCTAAAACGTTCTAACAATTCTAATTTCTTTCGGGCTCGATACGATTTACTTGTTTAAATGGTTGTTGGAGAAGAAGAAAAAGGAAAAGAAAAAAGATCGATCGAGATTTATTTTTATCGATTTAAATTTTTTAAATTTAAAAAATAGAATTGATGTTTTAATTATCGGATTTGATGTTAGATTTATTAATATTCGGGGTATTTTTATAAGAAATTTTAAAATAAAACTGTTTTCTAACAGCACGATAATAAAGGAGATTTTAATTCTGAATCGAAGAAATGTCAAAGAACTTGAGATCCGGTAATATATATTAAAATTAAATAGTTTTGGAACGAAGATTTGGAACGATCGAAATAAATCGCGATTCATATTCATATATATATATATATGAGGTAAAGAAAAAAGGGGGAAGAAAAAGAAGAAATGGTAAAATGTTTTACGTTCTATAATAAAAGTTCTATAAATGGAATAGCACGTAAGATATAAGTTTACAGATTGTCGAGATATTGGTTTATTCGCGTTTAATCACTGTAATATCTTTATATAGTATATTATTATATACGGTTATTACGTTATTCCACATAGAACGTGTGTCAACTAATATTAACGTGTTCATTTACATTAATTCCGCATCAACTGCTAACGAATATTCTGATTTAATACACATTTGTGCATAGTATTTGCAACGTTCGGGCATTGTGTGCAGTCGGTAAACAACGGGCACAAGTAAATACATGCTACCGTAGAGATTAGTTTACGACCACCCAGAAAACAGAAATTATTCAAACATTAATATTCCACGGTTGAAACGTCTATGAATGGATTACTTCGCTAACTTTGTTACCGATAATTCTTTTGAAAAATTCATCTTCGAATATTGATCTCGTGAAAGATTCATTTACCTTTTCTATTTTTCTTTTTTAATAAATCTAACGTCTTGCGAGGAATAGAGATAGATTTATCCAAAATTCCAAATTCTTTTTTTTTTTTTTTTTTGGAATTTTTTATTATATCCATTGAATATTTACAATGAAATTTTTAACACAGTTTTTCATTTCGATCAAGTTATATTTTTCCTGGATTATACGATCTTCTCATATAAACGAGCAAATTATTTGGAAGAACCGGTGTACAAACAATTTCCTCATCTTATGTACAAGTAGCCATCATAATAAAGCTGACTTTTAGCTACGATGGGTTGTATGCACACTCTCGTCGCTCTGTCTGCATGCACTGTATGTGTTTGGCTAGGTTACACAAAGGATGGGTCTTGTGTCGCGTTTCGTACTGGCTGCACACCCATCGGAATCAGCTGGCTTGTCCGGTATCGCGTCTAAGATTATATTTGTTCTCCCTGTCAAGGGAATCATCATTTACGATGACAAACAAGTGATTATATAATATTAAACTAATTTTGAATGTTCTCTTATCGAAAATAAAAAAAAAGAATTAATAAATTAATTCTCGAAAGGAAGAATATTCAACGAACAAAGCAAGTTTTTAAAAGGATTGACAATCAAGCGACAACATAGATCAATTAATTTTAAGACGGATTAAGATTCTCTCGATAATTTCCTTGATCATCGATTTCCCGCGAAATTAATTCGCACGATAAGCCTCTCCCTTCCTTATCGAACGTCGATAAAAACACGAAGGCCAAATCCTTCATTCACCGCAACCGTGAAGAATAAAATCCTCTCTCCGTCTATCTCCCTTTTTTCATTTTCTCTCCCTCTCCCCCATCAAAAGAAGAATGGATAATTCGCTGACACAACGGCTCAACTGCTGTACTGATCACTCGAACGCGCATCCATTATCCACCTTGGCACAGTGCAGAACCACCACGATACAGAAACGGGCGCCGCAAAGGGATGAAATTAATAACTGTTTGCGGACAAGTTAAGCCCCTTTGCCGCCGTCCGCTTTATTAATTTGAGCCGGCTATTAAGCCAAGAGACAGATTTCTATCGCGATCCCCGCTCTAACCACACCACCACCACTCATCCCCTTCTCTTTTTAACGATAAATGGCGCACAACGGGTATTTAACCCGTTGGTTATTTGAGTCGTTGATACGCGTTCTTAGATTGGAGACAAAGGGGAATTAAACTTTACGAGATTTTTCGATTTCCTTTGTTCGTTTTATCCATCCCTTCTTTTCTTTTTTGTTGCAGACGTTAACATGGTGGCCGAGCCGAAACCCCATCAAACTGGGCGCAAGCGACAGAACGTGACCAAGACTGGCAACGATTGGTGAGTAAATGTACATTTAAAGCTCGAAAATTCGATGAAAGGACCCAAAAAACGGAGGGAGATGAAAATTCTAAAATTGTGATATAGAGACCGGTCGATCCAATGAAAAATCTCGCATACATATATATATATATATAAGACTTGGCATCCGGCCTAAGCCTCGAGATCGCATCTCGGACGAGGAGGTTGGTCCGCGCATAAATCTTGTCGCGTCGAGAAGTCGAAAGAGTCAGGTTTGATCCTTAGGTCGTGGCTCGAGCCACGGAGGGGGGGATCGCCTTAAGAAGCGGCAAACAAATGTTGAATGCTAACGTGACGAGAGGGTTGTTTTACGGGAGATACGTGACCGTGAAATCGGGAGGACTTCCTCCTCCCGCAGAAACGAAATACGATTATAATCGCCAGGCTGATCCCAATACTCGCGATTGTTTGCCATTTAAATTGATTAAACTGGATGTTGGATTTTGACTGAGAGAGGGAGGATCCTTTTCTGACCGATTGTTGAATTTTAGTGAAATTTGGAAATTGGATCTGGAAATTATTTGAGATAATAATACTAGCAGAAAGGAGAATCCGTTAATTAATGTATTTAGGATTCGTTATTAAAGGATGAACGAATTAGATACTTTGTTTGAAATATATACGTACGATGAAGTTGTGGTAGAAATCTCGTCTGATCGCAGCTGTTTCGTTCTACTTGTGTATTTTATTCTTGCGCGGTATAATTATCTTCTTCTACTTGTTCGACTGTTGAATTGTTTTACTTGTCTAGCCACTCCATCCTTGATTATTTATCTTTTATCCAGCGATTCTATTTTAGGAATGAACGTCGATTTTTAACTGGAGAGAGGCTATAAAAAGATTATGAGTCGTAAGTCTCTCGATTGAAAGATGTATTTCCATTTGATTAAATTTTTATTCGAATTTTATATATATTTATATGTATAAGGCTATTTTCTATTCTCTATTTGTTCCTTATTTATATATTTCTTCTTTTCATCATTTCTTCATTTCACTTATAAATAAATCTCTTAAAAGCTTGGAAAATATCGTTTTTGAAAATTAAAATATCAAATAATAATTCCATCTCCAATCTATTTCCAATATATCTGTTTCCAAGATATCTATTGGATACAGATATCACTTTCTCTTCCATTCTTCCATTCACCAAAACAGATTTTCCTGCTCCCTCCACCGTCATTGTCCCCCTGCTAAAAGGGAGAATTCCGCAGGTTTCCGCAAACCGAGACGACGTCTCGTGGTATCGCGTTTCATCTGGTTTCACGATCTCTCCCGTCCAAAGAAAACGAGCCGTGCAAACTCTGCCCAACTGGTTAAAGTCCGAGCGGACACCGATTGTTTGGACCCATCGAAACTTTATGCGGACCACTACTGGTGGCATTTTACCAGGGAGAGGTCTGCCCCCCTCCCCTGTCCTGCCCCCCTCCCCCGCCTATTCGGCAGATAGCCCCGCTATAATATAAAACAGCAGTAAACCGTGATTGTTAAAATTTAACGATCCACCCGTTTTTCGCCGTAATATTTCTCAGCGGGCAGAAACGAATTTTCTCGCGTGACGTTTAAAATTTGTCGAAACATGCGGTACAATGCGAAATTTCGCGACCACCGAGTCCGATTCGTGCATCGGTTGTTGCTATT
>NW_006263547.1:142089-143251 GCF_000469605.1 Apis dorsata | reverse complement strand
TTTTTTTTTTTTTTTTTTAGTCTCGCGGCAAATTGAAAGGAATAACGATGATCATTTTTCGACGATGGTCGAAACGGCCGATTCGGAAAATTTTCGGCCCTCGCTCGATCGAAAAATATAGCACGGTTCCGTTGAAATACGCTCCTGCGTTGAACGTTGCTCTTTCACGCGTATAGGGAAATTGGCCTGTTTGGAAATATTAAGCAAGATTTAGTATGCACACCCGTTTTGGGTTATTTACCGATTTTCGATGTATTCCTTTTTTTTTTTTTATTTTTTTTTTTATTTGTCTTTAGCGGGATAAAATATTTTTGTTTGGAATAATATTTGAAACAATTGTTATTGCGATGTGTTATTTTATTTAATCTGATTTCGTGATTTTTTTTCTTTTTTTTTTTTTTTTTGTGAAATTCTCTGAAAAATATTTTATCTTTGTTCATCTTTGGAATAAAATTATTATTATTATTATTATTATTATTATTATTATTATTATAGCATAACTTGATATTTTTTTGTTTCCTTCCTTTTTTTATTCGCGTTAATTGTTTGTCAAAATAAATTTTCCCAGTAGAAACTGTTTAATGAAAATTTTCGTCATAATAGCATAATATTGTAAAACCGTCTTGCTTTTGACGATGAAAATTTTCACGTAAAAAATACAAAAAATATATACGATGTATAATACAAATTCAGAATTTTTGCACGTATGTATAATTTGGCATTTGTACAAGAATATCGCGTAATATTAAAATTCCTATAATATATAAAAAATAGACCGTTACGCCATATTATCGTATTATCGATTTTTTCAACAATTTCATTAACAAAAAATTAAATATTCATCCAAGTTACGCCATAATTATCGAGCGAAAAGAAGAAAAAAATTTCACCCGAGCAAAAAGAAGCCAATTAACCACGCTATTACTTCTATTAATTTTCTCCCCTAAACAATTATTTTCATTCGAACAAATAATTTTCTATATATTTCGAATGTGAATTTCCAATATGTTTACATTTTTACATTGATAAAAATCGTAATATTATTGGCCGCTTCTGTTTTGTTTCCTGTTTGTTGCGTGAAAACGTTCATACGCGAGATATTTCAACGAAATCCTATCCGAATTGAAATCCACTTGAAAATGGTTTCGGATTATTTTTTAAA